>NC_056741.1:303944710-304087210 GCF_019279795.1 Protopterus annectens | reverse complement strand
GTAATTCCAGTGTGTCATGCTGGCAAACCAGTCTGGAGGTGTGTCTGTCCTTAACAAAGACAGAGACTCCACTACCCTTAGTCTTCCTGACTTCATTTTGAGGTCAAAATGTGTGGAATGAGGTATAGACTGGTAAGGCAGGGGTGCTCTCTGCAGCCCTGAACCAAGTTTCTGTGACCGCCCAGACACTGACATCTTTCAGTGCAAGGAGAGCCTCCAGTGAGTACATTTTCAGGTTAAGGCTCCTACCGTTAAGCAACATGACCTTCAATTTGCTTTTTGACAGATCTTTTATGTTGGAAGATTTGTCTCTGGGACACAGCCTAAAAACGGCACAATGGGTGAGGTAAGAGCCTTGGCCAGGATCCGGAATCCCAGAGCTGACAGGTGGAGGCCATCTCTGGCAGAGCATCGAGGCCTGTCAACCATGTCTTCCCAGGCAGACAGATACTGGATTCCCTTGGAAAGAAGCCAGAAATTAAGCCAATTGTTGAAGTCAATTATTTTTTGTTGGTACAGTAGAGAGTCGATTATTCAAACGTCAATTATCTGAACAGTCAGTTGTCAGAACCGGCCTTCCATAGCATTTGGTAGGAAAAATCATAAAGTCTGAATATGTAAACATTATATGTATTCACTTGAGCATTCTTTTTCAGCTTGTAGCCAGCTCATGTGTGAAAGCTATTCTTTATTGTCCAATGGAATCGCTGAATGGTTGAAAAGTATATTTGTACATGCCGAAAAAAACAAGATTTTAGATGTTTTTTATCCGGTTCATTTATATATTTGATTATGTGAACAGTCTGATTATCCAAACTACGCTACATCCCAATTAGTCCGGATAATCAATCGACTCTCTATGGCATTGTGATATCATTCTTGGTGAAGGTACGATGCTGCTTAGGGCTAGGGTCATACCTGCCTGGGACACATACTCTGAGAGCTCAATCATGTCTCTCCAGTCCAGGGAAGTAAGTCTCAAGTTATTCACACCAACATGGACAATGACAGGGTCATACTTGCACCCGTTGTGGAGAGACTTAAGTGCGTATGTGATGTGGTGGATTCTGGCGCCTGACAGACAACTAACCATGACCTTCTCCTTGTTGACCCTGGTGAGGGGGACATCAGTGTGTCTCACAACTGAGTCGCCAATGACTAGTATGTTTGGTTTATTGTTATACCTTATGGGCTGCATTGGTTTACTGTTATGCCTTATGGTCTGTGTTTGTGAGACACTGGTGTGTTGTCTGCTGTGTGTGATGTGTTTGGTGTTGTGTGTGGAATATTTGTGTGTGTGTGTTTTGGAGGCCTCTGTTGTTTAGGTAAGTTTTTATTGAGGACCGCTGCACAGGTGTGTGTGTGTTGTGCTTGGCTATGTGATGTAGGTGGTGTGGTGTTTGAGCTGGCAATCTCCTCTTTGTCAGGAGTACTGACTGTGGTGCGAGAGAGCATGGATTCCAGGTTACTGATGTAGATGCATTTCTCGCAAATAGAATTATGTGCTAGGAGAAGAGGACTGTTACTGAACATGAGGCAGTTGCTACACTGTCTCAGTATGCCCATGTCTACCAGGCTGTCAGCAGAAACTGATGGGAATTGTCCAGACATAGTTTTCTGAACATTTGGTGGACTGGGTCTTAATTATGTAATATAGACCTTAGCTGACTTATGGAGAAAGGGTTTTGATAAGGGTTTGCCCACAAGAGTGTAGATCACAAAAACCTTCTAAAATGTAAAATAACTGACATGAAGCACAAGTGCTAAAAGGAAAACTAAAATACCTACAATACCAGATACATTTAATCAGGTTGCTAACAAGCAGCAATAAATGCAGCAGAATAAGAGCAGTTGAACACTTAAGAGCACACAACAAAGAAAAATAAGATAATAAAGTAGGGTGAACACAGTTACAGTAAGAGCAGCTGAATAAAGTGATTTTTTTTTTAAATTTGTTTCTAAGTGGAGAGGGAGGAAACAGAAGATAATTCAATATTAAGAAACTAAGGGGTGGCTTTCCCAAATGGTTTCTCTGTACACAGAAGACAGAGCTGATGAGATGGGACTGGTAGGAGTGTCTGAAACCAAAGAAGAAAGGGGGTGACTATTCCTTCCAAAATGATCTCACTGTACTCAGTTGAGTGAGCAAATTATATGGAGCTGGGACGAGTGTCTATAAAGACAAATTTACAGCAGGGATGGGCAATTCCAAAGCCACCAAGTTTAAGAATGCAAAAACACTTCAGCGGGAGGGTGAGAACAACAAACTGCAGTAAAAGAGAGAAACCACCAATATTTAATCAATATTCAATGAAACCAATAAATAAATGCAGTACAGTTTTGTTAACTATCAGTGAAACAGAACAACTGCAAAAAAATATACTTATATCATTGTATGTCCAGATGGTTGTAGAATCAATCATAGCAGCCAGCTAAACAGGTATGCTGCTGAGCACAAAAACACAGAAATGTAACTATACCAGTAGTATAAAACAAAATATAGAGCCCCAGGCAATCAGATAAACATAGAACTTTACATAATGTAAAACAACCTCCAGCAGTGCTGAACTAGCCGAGAGAAACAACTGCAGAGACAGAGAGACTGAGAGACCACCAATACTCAATGTATATATATATATATATATATATATATATATATATATATATATATATATATATATATATATATATATATATGTATGTATGTATATATATTTATATATCCATGTGTGTGTGTGTGTGTGTGCATATATATATATGGGTCCACTTTTAAATGTAGAAATGCCAAAATCTCGAGTTTTAAAAAAACTAACCCAAAACACAGAGATTTTGGTATCTTGACATTTAAAAGTGAAACCCCCCCCCCACAAATGAACTAAAATAAAGTGTTTGCAGGGGGGCAAGCCCCCCTGCACCCCCACACCCCCTACTTAAATATATCAACTTTGAGATCATGCTACAGTGAAGAGAACGGTAAGTGCAACGGGAGCATTAGCATTCTCTTCACTGTAGCGTGATCTTGGAGTTGGTATATTTAAGTAGGGGTGTGGGGGTGCAGGGGGGCTTGCCCCCCTGCAAACACTTTATTCTAGGTATCCGTCCCCCCTACTTTAAAATGTCGAGATACTGAAATCTCAATGTTTTGCGTTTTTAGGAGTCTCACAAGAGATGATTGGCTAGGCTTAAAAATGGCTCGCAAGGGCAGTTAGGCTAGTACTAATCTATGAACCTATGAACCTAAAAAGAAACTGTATGCACAGACTGTAAGAGAAGGTGAAAGAAGAGAAGAGAAGAAAACGAAAGTAAGAAGAAAAATCACTGAGTAAGGATAACTAGCAAAACAGAAAAAGAACGTGACAGGTATGAAATATGGGACAGCATAATTTCACCACTGGGTACTGAATGCAGAGAGGCAAGAGCATTTATTTGTATTAACAAAGACTCTTTTTGTGACATTTGTTTCGAAGCAGCACAGTACATGGAAAAATTCTTAGAACAATATGAAAAAGAAAGAATGAGAATCCTTGGAACTTATATGCTGGACAAGTATTTAATAGAGAAGCAAAAAAAAAAAAGAATATATACTGAAGCTGAAAGGATAATTTAAGAGACTGTTTAAAAACCATGTGTAGGAATGTAATGGACATTACAAAGATTTTATGACAATACAGGCTTATGGACTGGAGGATGGGAATATGGTGCTATATTGCAAATGCAAAATGAGAAAATAATACATGTGCCTAGTATAATTAAAGAGGAGGGGTGTAGGTGTTTGGTTAAATACTGGGGTCAACCAAAGACATGTTTTTTTTTGTGGTAAAAATGAACATTTAATTAATAATTCTGATAAAAAGAAATGTTTCATTTGTGGTAAAACTGGTCATGAAGCAAAAAAATGTGAACATAAATGTATTAAGTGTGAAAAATAGGACATTCATGGACGGATTGTAAAGTTAAAGAGAGTCACATACAGCAAACAAAAGTAGACCAAGTAAGAGAGATTGTTTTAGTAAATAACACAGACGAGATACAGAAAGAAAACAGAAATGAGGGTGGAGAAAAAAGAACATAACAAAGGAAAAAAGAAATAAAGAGGACAAATTAAGTAATGCAAGTGAAGGGGAAGATAAATGGATAAGAATCAAAAAGAAAATAAATTCTATGCAGATATTAAATATCTGCTCAAGGAATGCATTTTTCAGTTACTACTAGGAAAAACTTTCTTAGATATCCTAATGCCTATCAGTTATGGTATCTGCAGTGCTGACTGCTGCAAAAACCCTATTTTACATGACATCCTATCCTCACCTGTTTTAAAAATAGCTTTCACACTGGTGTAAAAATCAGATTTTATAAATGAGTTAAAACAATATTCCAAAAAAATGCATACTTTAAGGATACTGTTCCTTTTCTCAGGCCACATACTGTCCAAAGATTAAATAAACAATGTTGCAGTGGGCAGTGCAATTCTGTTTTTCTCTATCTGTTTCGTTTGTTAAATAAAAAAAAAATGATGTTAATCTACTTATAGCATAATAATTTTTTCTGGTTCAGGATAGGCTAGACTACCAAAGATCATAAAGTACAGTTGTGTACACATCATAAATGTAGATGTTCAGGTGTATTCACTGTTGCAGTCATCACTTTTGGGTTATCTGCTTGCAGTAGCCCTCAGTCGGCCTGATTAACAAAGTCTTGGGTCCTGCGTCGGTTGCTGTCCCTTCTTCCATGACGTCAGGTCAGGGGTATAAAACATGCAGCTGACGCCATTACATCAGTTTTTCTTGCCCCAGATGTCAGGCGCCCCCTTAATGGGAAGCAATTAAATCTATAAATATACAAGGTTATACCTCCAACAAAAAAGCAAATACACCATAAAGCTTTTGAAGATAGTAAAGGAAAGTAGAGGTATATCCAAAAAAAAAGAAGGGGGCTGGAGGGAGGGTAACCAGGACTGCAACAGAGAATATACTCAAACATCTACATTTATGGTAAGTGTACACAACTGTACTATGTTCTTTGCATTTCACTGTTGCAGTCATCACTTTTGGGTAGATTCCCAATGCTATGGATGGGAGGAGAAATTTAAATAGAATCAGGACCAGCTAAAAGGCCCTGCAAGACTGCAGTGGCAAAACCAGCTCTGGATTTAGAGAAAATTGGCAGATGGTAATGCTTGGTGAAAGTATGTACAGAACTCCAGGTAGCAGCTTCTAGGATGTCCCTGGTAGGGACGCCTCTGAGAAAGGCTGTAGAGGTAGATGCAGCCCTGGTAGAGTGGGGTCTGATCCCATGTGGGATAGGTTTTCCATGGTGTTTGTAGCAAAAATTAATGCAATGGCCTATCCATTTGGAAATGGTTTGCTTTGAAATAGCCTTCTCCTCTGTCCCTGAACCAAATGCCACCAGCAGTTGAACAGATTTAATTTGAGGTTTAGTTCTGCCCAAGCAGAATCTAAGTTGTCTGTGCACGTCTAAGGAATGCAGAATCCATTCCCCTTTGTTCTGTGGATTATGAAAAAGGTTGGCAAATGTATGGACTGATTAAGGACCACACTGGATACCACCTTGGTCATGAAGGAGGGATTGGTCCTGAGGGATACCCTGTCCGCATAAAAGATGATGAAAGGCTCCACTGCTATGAGGGCCTGTAATTCAGATACCCTTCTTGCTGAAGTGATTGCTAAAAGGAAAGCTGTTTTTCAAGAAAGGAATTTTAAGTCCACAGTGGCAGCTGGCTTGAAAGGAGGAAGGGTGAGCTTTTCCAATACAAAGTTGAGGTCCCAGGCTGGAGTTGGAGCTCTTCTGGGTGGTCCTAGATTTTTGGCCCCTCTGAGGAACTGCTTAAGCAGTGGATGACAAGAGAGGTGGTTCTGTGTTGTAATGAGCTTATACGGCTGAGGTGTGAATTTTGATGGAAGAGAAAGACAGGCCCTTATGAAGCATCTCAGTTAAGTATTGTAAATTCTGAGGTAAATTGGGCACTGTTGTGCTCATCCCTTGAGATTGGTTCCAGGCACAGAATCTTTTCCATGTTTCAGCAGAAGACTTTCTGGTACTAGGCCTCCTTGCCTCTAAAATGATATCCATCACTGGTTTACGGAGGTATGGTAAAGGAGAAATTATGTAATTAGCCAGGCTGCTAGATTCAGTGTTTGAAGTTGAAGATGCACAATTTGGTTCTCCTCCTGAGACAATAGAGTAGGAGTCTGAGGCTGGTGCCATGGGGCCCACAGTGACACACTGCGCAAGAGGGGGTACCAGTGTTGGCGTGGCCAGTCTGGTGCAATCAAAATCATCCTTGGTTTGTCTTGTTTGATCTTTAGTAGTACTTTGGAGAGCAGAGGGCATAAACTGATAGGTTTTTCTAGCTGAAAGACAGAGCATCCACTTTCCAAAATTGTTTGTGGGGAGTCCTTGTGCAGAATTTGTCCAACTGATAGTTTTGGGGGGAGGCAAACAGGTTTATATCTGGGCTCCCCCATTTGCTTGTCAACATGTTGAAAATCCTTGGTTCCAGTTTCCACTCATGTGGGTCCATGAGGTTTCTGCTTAGTTCGTCTGCCAGTGTATTTAGTTTTCCTGGCAGGAATTGAGCTTGTATATGTACCTGATAGCTCAGGGCTGTGTTCCACAATGTCATGGCTAGTCTGCAGAGGGGGTAAGAATGTGTACCCCCCTGCTTGTTTATGAACCACATAACAGTGGTGTTGTCCGTCTTTATCATTAATTGTCCTGGAAGAATGTGGTCCTTGAAGGTTGTCAGCGCATTCTGTACAGCTAACATTTCTTTTTGATTGATATGCAGGTGCATTTGACTTGGGTTCCATTTGCCCTGAATGCACTTCCCTGCCAGGTGGGCCCCCATGCATAGTCTGATGCATCTGTTGTTAAGGTTTGGGCAGCAGGAGGTAGTGTGAATGGTAGTCCCCTGTTTTGGTGGCAGGCCTCTGCCCACCAAAGGAACTCTAGGTGTAGGCAAGGTATGATAGGAATCATTGCTTCTAGATCCTGTGAATGTTGACACTTTGAGATACCACTGCAGTTTCCTCATATGCAGCCTTGCATATGGAATTAGAAGAATGCAGGAGGCCATAAACCCCAAGGCTTGCAGTATTTGCCTTGCAGATAACTGGGTTTTTGTTGGCACTTGTTTGAAGTAGGTTGTCAAATGAATCTGTTTCTCTGGCGTGAGGAAAGCCATCTGGGAAGTTGTATTCAAGCTTGCTCCCAGGAATATAATTTGTTGACAGGGTACCAGTTGTAATTTTTTTTTTTTCATTTATGGTGTACCTCATACAAGTCAGTACCCTTTGAACAAAGGCCAGATGATTCAAAAGTATGTCCTGGCTTTCTGCCCGAATATGGGTATATTTGAATATTTCTTTGCCTGAAGAATGCAATGACTAGAGCTAGGCACTTTGTGAATACCCTGAGCGCAGTAGATAAGCCAAAGGGCAGTGCAGAGAACTGATAGTGCATGTAGCCTGCTTTGAAGCATAGGTATTTTCTGCAAGACTCCCAGATAGGGATGTGCAGGTATGCTTCTTTTAAGTCTAGTGTTGCCAACCATGCATCTTTGCCTAGCATAGGAAGCAGCTGGTGAACAGCCAGCATCTTGAATTTTGGAATCACCAGAAAGATATTTAGAGTAGAAAGGTCTAGGATAGGACGTCATGTATTGCCTTTTGTGGGTACCAGGAAAAGTCTCGAATACAGCCCTTGTCCCTTTTCCTCTTCTGGTACCAACTGAATAGCCCCCATGCTTAAGAGAGAGAGTACTTGATTTTGGGCCTCTGCCCACTGATTTGGGGGTAGATCTGGCCACCCACTTGGTGTTGGTAAGGTGTAGAAGTGAAATCTGTATCCTTGGGACACTATATTTAAAACCCATTTGTCCTGGGTAATGAGTTCCCAGTTTTTGGCCTGCAGACCAATTTTTCCACCTAAAGGAGCATTCAGTTGGGAAGTGCTTGGAAGTTTTAGAAACAAGTCACTGAGACTGTTTTCCATAGGGGGGAGTCTTACCACTTCCTGATTTGGGTGCGGAAACCTCCCACTGCTTAGTCTTGTGCATCTCCTAGGACTAAAACTGGGGTTTCTGCTATGTCTGGGTTTGGCTTGAGAAGACCTTGAAGAGGCTGAAAAGGACCAATTTTTTGAGGGCCAGTGCCTACTAAATCTAAGAGTCTGAACTTGTAAGAAATCTTTAACAGTTTGCATAGATTTAGTTTTATCTTCCATTTTTTTAAGAACTTCCTCAGTCTTGTTGCCAAACAGGCGGACCTGATTTAAGGGAGTATCCAACAATGTAGCTTTAACATGATTGATCAGGTAAAGATTGCTTCTTAAGCCAAGCATGCCTTCTGAGCACAGAACCAGTAACAGCAGCCCTGCAAGAGGCCTCTAAAGAATCAAATCCACATTGCAAGGTATGTTTTCCAACCTGTTCAGCAGAATGCATTAAATCCTGTAATTCTTTATTTTCCGCACAGTCAGGAATCAACATTTTCTGTTTAAGCAATCCATTAACATGTTGTTGATACTTTAACATATGAACCTGGCAGTTTAAAGCCCTAATGGCCAAGGTTGCAGAAGTGTAAACCTTCTTACCCCATCTATCCAGCGCAATGGAGTCTCTATCAGAAGGGGTGGGATTTTTAGCAGTAGAAGCATTAATGCCCTTGGGTCCCTGAGAAATAGTCTCTGGATCCGCAATAGGATTTTTAAAAAGGAACTTGTGTGAATCAGGAACCCTGTAATATCTGTCAGGTTTTCTGGGAGCAGGAGGCAAGGAATCAGGGGCCAAACTAGATTCCGAAAAAGCATCATCAACAATGTCTAGTACAGGAAGAATAGCTAAAGGCCTATGCTGAGGCAGAAGTAAGAAATCCCTAAGCCTCTTTTTTGAATCAGAAAAATCCTAGCTTTCCCAGTGGAAATGCTCCCTTAGAGTATGTAAGGTTTCACCAAAAGAAAAATCCTCTTGAGGGGAAGCAGAGGGAATAGAGTTGTCTGCATCAGAATCCTCATAAGTACATAAGGGCAATTCCAGAACATCAGAAGAATAAGAAAAATCAGAATCCTGGTCAGAAGATTCATAAACAACTTCAGCCCTAGGTCTCTTTGAAGGGGAAGGCTGGCTTCCCCTGATTAGAGTTATAAGATCTTCAGCCATTTTTATCATTTGTTTTTTAGGCATAGAGGCCTGAGCATGCGGCCTGGGCATCATTTTTTTAGGCATGGTTTGAGATTTAGGCCTAAAAGAAAAAGGAGGCATCAGTTTAATATGCAAGTCCATAGGCCTGAATACACCCTCAGAAGCCGGTGCCTGCACAACGGCTCCGGACCCATCCAAGGTAGAGACATCCGCAGGTTTCATAGTTGAAGCATCTCGTGGCATACCGGACTCCGAATGGGTCTCAGTAGAGGCCTGTGAATCAGAAGTAGTGGGTATCAGGGGCTACGAAAGCGACTCACTGAGTATCGGCGAAATGGTGACTGGCTTAGGAGAAGCGTCGTCGGTAGTTTTGAACCTCGGCGGCCTGTCTCTGTCTTTATCCTTGCATTTTTTTGGAATCCCGGTAGTCGGATGGCTAACCGACATTTCTGGATAATTAAAACGAGAATCGAAATATTTTGAGGTGAAAATATACCAACGACGGATAGTGCACTGAATAAATAAAGCACAAAACCAACAGCACGGTACATCGTGGTCAGGGTCTAGGCAAGGAATACAGTATGAATGAAAATCTTTATGAGGTATTTGCTTTCCACAAGTTTTACTGACATTGGTAAGGAGCAAGAAAAAGTTTCCACAACGGGGTACTTAGCTTACTTAAAGACTTCAGTTCTAAAACTCGAAAAATGAAAATTTCAGGAGTCGGCCGACCGGCACTTGCAAACTGCTTCTGCTTTGGGCACTGCACGGCAAGAAAGACTGATGTAATGGTGTCGGCTGCATGTTTTATACCCCTGACGACCTGACGTCATGGAAGAAGGGACAGCAACCGACGCAGGACCCAAGACTTTGTTAATCAGGCCGACTGAGGGCTACTGCAAGCAGATAACCCAAAAGTGATGACTGCAACAGTGAAACACGAAGAACATCAGAGTATAGGAAGTTGCTTGATAAAACACCAAAGTATCTGGACATTTTCACAAAGCAAAATGAAAAAGTAAATCTAGAACTTGAAACAAAACAAAGCTGAGAGTTACTGCACTATACCCAAGCTATTCAATTTCAATAAGAAGCACCTCCTTAAATAAGTCCATCTCTTTAACTAAAAGGGATACATGAATTCCTTATTTTTTTTCTCGGTCTCTTTCACTGCCCACAGCCTATCAGCTTGGTACTGTGTCTTCTAACCTCAACAGCAGCAGAATACAGCTTTTGCTCCACTGTAACTCTAGCCATGACTCATATAGGTGCTACTGGAATGCAGCAAACACATGAGCCTTTAATGTTCACCAGCAATCCAATAACATGCTAAAATGGAAACTTCAAAGTGATGCACTGTGGCACTTGCCAAGTCTGAGGTATTCACAGCCTCATTCACGATCTTTGCACATGAAATATTGAAATGCAGCTATATATGGAGAAGAGAAGGCACACTGTTACTTCGCGACAGTTCGAACAACCTATCCAGCAAAGACACAGTCAAGCTTCGATGGACAACAGTAGATGGAATACTCCATGCTACTGTTCTCACTTCTGAAGCCATGCACGATATGATCAGATGCCTCAAGCATGAAGAACATTTATAAAAGATACATACTACCTCAAAAACACTGTCAACCATAGCACCAAAAGACAGAATTCACCATCAAACCACTAGTCTATCTAAACTAACTGCAGCTACTCAAAGTTACAGGGCAAAATTGAGGAATATATGCTATTACCTTCCATTTCCGGCGAGCATTGAAGTTCTTAAATTTCTTCATGTTGATAGATGAGCGACTTCTGCTAACTACGTGGTGTTTATTCACAGGCTACAGGAATAAAACATATACATGTTAAATTAAATAAGAACAAGCAAATAAAGATAAATGCTCACACTCCCATCATTTCTAAGTGACAACACAAATATGCATAACATATGAGTAAATCTGTTTCATTGAAAATATTAGCCGAAGAAAAATTGCTGGTATTGGCACACTTCTCATTCTTCACTGTTACAGGACCAAAAACTTGTTTATATTAAGTAAAGGAGTGGGAGTTGGGAGTGAAGCACCCTACATAAAGGACTGGGGACATGACCCCCCTAAAAATGGGGTTCTGTAGGTGCAGGATACTGTCAAAGATAGATGTCCCCTACTGAGAATTTGTTGATGAGTGCTGGCAGCACTATTCATTGAAACATAACTATAAATACAGCCAACTGCACAAAATGCACTAGGCAACGTTGGCATAAATACCTAAATACCATACTCATTGTCCCCATTTAAATTCCTCTCAGTGGTCTGTGTCCCTGCACACAACATGACTGTAGTTACAGTCAACAAACTTATTTAGATTTTGTTACCTACATAGGCCCACAGTGATAAAAAGTATGAATTTACAGTTAGTTATGGATGCACTGTGAATCCTCTACATAAGAGGTCTCAGTCAGAGCAGGTTATTTTGTGCATGTGTTTTTATTTGATAGAACTATGTCAATACATACAGCTGCTAAAGTACAACAAAATAAATACATGAAATTTCACCTGAGATACGTTAATTTCCTTAAGATCCAGGAAAAAGAATTGCAATTAGTCATCTCTCCCTTAATTAAAGTAATTAACAGGTAAAAGTAATTCATAAAAATGCAAAAAAGATAAACACTGAGGTCAGACAACACTGGTATTCAGTTCTGTGTGGAAAACTTCAACATCCGTCTCCCAAGCCTATTTAAAATGATAATACATTTCTTGAATATAGAAAAAGTCCCTAAATCATTACCCAAATACCTAATTTTTTATATGCTAAAAACTAAGAAAATTCTATTTTCTACAATCTTCAAACACAGCAATACCTGAATTAAATTCAGATAGCAAGTTCTTCATAAGAGTAACAACCGACCTTGTATCCTTGTAACTCCTTGCAGATATAAGTTTGGCTTGATCTGTCTATGCCCATCAAATCCAAGCTAGCTTACATAAATGTAATTAACTTTTGCACAACCCTCATAAACTAAAAGCGCTTACTCTATTTTTAAGCACAGATGTTGAAAAGCCATCTGAGGTAGAGGAAAGAAAAGGCTCCATTCTTAGCCTTGAAGAGGAGTTGCAATTCCTTAACAGTTTCAGTCCTAAATGAAGATACATCACATCGCAAAATTATCTTCTTTTAAACTAACGAGAGGAATACAAATGGGTTGTTTTCTATCCTCCCTACCTGACTCTAGTCTATGCTTGGAATAATGCTTTCACTGCTGCAGTGATAAAAAAGTCATATCACTACTTCTTACTAATGACCTCATAATTAAATGAGGGACTTAACTTCCATGGTTTTGGGAACACCAATCTGTACTGGGGAAATTTGGGATATAGGGTAAACAGAACAGGACAGGGATGAATTCTGACAGCTGCTAGGTGAAACTGTTGGCTGACTATTTTTTATTTGTTTTCCCATGTGACCTGCCCTTTTCCTCATTTTGCCTATCCCTTTTTTTTAAAGGTGACTGTAGAAGCTCCTGCAAGACTTAACTCATCTGTTTGTACTGGAGAGCACTACAAAATCAGTTTGGGAAGACCCTCCGCTTAGACAGTTACTCACCTTTTCTAATTTTCACAACCACTAGGTGCGCAGTGCAGAAACTACAGGATCAATTAAATCTCTGATCTAGTATTGCCCTAAAAGGTGGGCAGAAAGGGCCTAGCTAGGTACAATAATAATAATATTAGCCTAGGGTGCAAGCCTGCACAGTGTCTTCCTGTGTTTCATATTTTGACTAAGATGTGCTCTGTTTGTATGTGGTCATAAAGAGGTGAATAGGATAATCTCCCTACAGCTGCTTAAGACAACCCAAAGTCTTCATCCTAATTCTACATACCCTTTACTGGACAAGAAAATGCAAGGAACACCTGAACCTTTTTATCTCCAACATTCGTACACTCAGACTCCTTAAACAATCCATATATTGCTTGACTGGCAATTTTCTTTTAACTGAGGTTAGATATTCCACATGAGACAAATACAGATATTTGCTGAAACTAGTGGCAAACCTCCCCATACTTAAAATGGTCAATAAGTATCCTTCTATCACCAGCAGAACTTATGTCAAAGTGCTAGTCTATTGAGAGCCAGGTCCAACAGAACCCTTAATGCATGACATCACACACATGGAGTTATTGGGCGCTATTCACAAGAAAAAAACTTAATAACTCAACTACTAAATCTATATTTAAAACAAAATCAGAACACACTGGAAAGACCCTCATAACTGGTGATTTTGAGATTAGATGCACTGACTCCACTCACAAAATGACATAATGACAGACTCTCAGATATTCTGTCTCTAGAGCTATTATTAGAGGTATCACTAATTAATGGTTCAAATAATACTTTGGACATCCAAATTGTGCATGTCAGACTCACTGATAATGTTTACTCCTCTTTCCTTGTGATACAGAGGGATATGGGTGACCCTGCCTGTCCTCAACAGGGGTTTTACAATACTGGAATAGACTCTTACTCCACACCCTAGTGCCTTTTTTAGGTATGGTCAAATTAATGGACATTCTAAGCTAAGAATGTAGATAACAATAAGATGAAGCTGCCTACTGCCTAAATAAAACATGAAACCCCACAAAGGCTTATCGTTCCTTTTAGTGAATCCAGGTATTCCACAAATAACTGATTATATCCCCTTTCATTCAGTCCAGCCCACCTACCAAGGAGGTGGTTTATCCATTTTTATAGGTCAATCTTTCAACAGTAGGATTATGCAGAAACAAATATGGGCAAGAAGCACTCCACATCTAAGTTGCAATGAACACCATAAACTACAGTTTTGAAATTTGTTATCAAACCCACTCCATAGCTCAGTAACATGACCACTTTCTTAATAAATTTGCTACACTCCCCATGAACAAAAATACTTTCTTCTCAGTTATCTAAATTATCCCTTCTGTGACTGGGAAAACTATGCCACAGTCAATAAATGGAAGCTTCTTCTTCTTCTTTCGGATGCTCCCATTAGGGGTTGCCACATCGGATCATCTGTTTCCATTTCTTTCTGTCCTCTGCATCTTGCTCTGTAACACCAACCACCTGCATGTCATCTCTCACCTCATCTTATGCCTTCCTCTTTTCCTCTTACCTGGCAGCTCCATTCTTTGCATCCTTCTGCCAATATACAAAGCATCCCTCCTCAGCACATGTCCAAACCAATGCAATCTCGCTTCTTTGGCTTTGTCTCTAAACCATCTAACCTGAGCTGCTCTTCTAATATGCTCATTTCTAATCCTGTCCATCCTCGGCACGCCCAGTGCAAATATTAGTATCTTTAATTCTGCTACCTCCAACTCTGACTCCTTTCTTTTTGTCAGTGCTACCGTCAGCCGACCCATTTAACACAGCTGATCTCACTACCATCTTGTAGACCTTCCCTTTAACTCTTACTGTTACCAGTCTGTCACAAATCACTTCTGACACTCTTGTCCACCCACTCCACCCTGCCTGCACTCTCTTTTTCACCTCTCTTCCACTCACCATTACTCTGAACTGGTGATCTCAAGTATTTAAACTCATCCACTTTCACCAGCTCTACTCCCTGCATCCTCATCATTCCTCTGCCCTCCCTCTCATTCACACACACATATATTCTGGCTTAGTCCTGCTGACCTTCATTCCTCTCCTCTCTAGAGCATATCTCCACCTCTCCAAGGTCTCCTCAACCTGTTCTCTACTCTCACTACAGATCACAATGTCATTGCAAACATCATAGTCCACTGGGACTCCTGTCTGATCTCATCTGTTAACTTGTCCATCACCATTGCAAATAAGAAAGGGCTCAGAGCTGATCCTTGATGTCATCCCACCTACACCTTGAATGCATCTGTCACGCCTACTGCAGATCTCACCAATGTCACACTACCCTCGTACATATCCTGTACCACTCTTACATAGTTTTCTGCCACTCCCGACTTCCTCATACAAAACCACAACTCCCCTCTAGACACCCTGCCATATACTTTCTCCAAGTCCACAAAGACACAATGCAACTCCTTCTGACCTTCTCTGTACTTCTCCATCAACACTCTTAGAACAAACATTGCATCTGTAGTGCTATTTCCTGGCATGGAAACCATACTGCTGCTCACTAATCATCACCTCCCTTCTTAACCTAGCTTCCACTACTCTTTCCCATAACCTCATTAATGTGGCTGATCAATTTTATCCATCTGTAGTTACTACAGCTGTGCATATCACCCTTATTCATAAAAATCAGTACCAATACACTTCTCCACTCCTCAGGCATCCTCTGACTTTCCAAGATTTTGTTAAACTGGTTAAAAACCCCACTGCCATCTCTCCTAAATACCTCCATGCTTCTACAGGTATGTCATTTGGATCAACAGCCTTTCCATTCTTCATCCTCTTCATAGCTGTCCTTACATCCTTCTTACTAATCCATTGCACATCCTGATTAACTATCTCCACATCATCCAACCTTCTCTCCCTCTCATTCTCGTCATTCCTCAGCCCCTCAAAGTACTCTTTCCATCTGTTCAACACACTCTCCTCACTTGTGAGTAAGTTTCCCTCATTATCCTTTATTACCCTAACCCACTGCACATCTTTCCCAGCCTGGTCCTTCTGTTTAGTAAATCGGTACAGGTCCTTTTCTCCCTCCTTGGTGTCCAACCTTTCATACAACTCATCATACGCCTTATCCTTTCCCACCTCTCTCTTCACCATATGCCTCATATCCTTGTACTCCTGTCTGCTTTCTTCATCTCTCTGATAATCCCACTTGTTTGTCTTCATAAACTTTAACCATCTCAAATAAATTTTAAAAATGCCAACAAAAGGAATCCAGAAATCACCTTGACAAAATTCCCTGTTATGAAAATGTGGTTCACCTAACCTAATGAAAATGATACCATCTTTGAGGATCTTGCAAAGGGTCACTGCCCTGAACAATCATGTTACATCAATCAGTTCAAACTGTATGTTTGGCTCCTTCAACTACAATAGTTTAGTAAATCATTCATGACCCTCTACAACACTTCAGGTAACTGCATGGATAAACTGATCCACACGAGACATAAATATAGTGGAAAATTCAGCAATAAACCTAAAAAGAAGAGGTACAAATTCAACTAATTAAAACAATGAACAAGAGTGTACAAAATCATCAACTCCACACCAAAAGCACTCACTAAAACAATCATGTGAAGCTTTGCTTTGAATTAAAACTTGTTGTTAGTATGGGCGATAATAAAAAAAACCTCTAAAAACACATCTGAAAAATAAGTATGCAGTGTACTACAACAGTATAGTGCATGGAGCTCCACAATAACACTCCAGTATAGAGAAAAATAAACCTGTTACGCAGCACTTAGGGAGGTGATTAACAGTCATTGTAATTAGGTCTTCTGCTAGGAATTAAGAGTGGGCAACACTGACTGGCAAAGAACAGTGACAAAAAGTAAAACAGCTTTGTTTCTGCCTGCTATCTTTGTCTATAAACTGTTCCTGACTTTGTCTCATATTTTTGCTCTGCTGATCACAATTTTTTTTTAATTTTCTGGCAAATCATTGAAGATTATACAGACAGTCAATGATGCCAGATATTAGAGTTTCATTCTATGTATTGCTCAGAAAATGCAAATTGATGTAAAACCTGTCATTCTATTAAGGTTTTAAGTGAATAAGAGCAACATTTAAAAACTGTCCCTGATATCGATCGTTTGTTCCCGCGTTATTATTTAATTTGCTCAGAAATCTTAATCTAAGAAGCTGAGAGATATGCTGCTGTCTGTTTGACAGTGCTAAGTGCTTTATCGGCTACAGCTAACACACTACCATGATAACTAGGAGTAAAGTTCAGTCCAGAAAGTGAACCCCCATCCATTCTTTTCCCAGCAATGTTTTCCTGTCTGAACTTACATTTAAAATAGTCACTTCTACCCTCAGTAAGGTCAGAAAAAACAGTTCCCCTGGGATCAGGAAAAATGCCAGAAGCTTAATTTGTGCAATAAAAACAGACTAATATACCCACTTATGTACATTTTTAAGTGAACATCAAAACTTTGTGTCCATGTTACCTGGAAGCATTATGCTATAGTAACAATCTAAAACTGAGGCATTTCTACAGAGCTCAAAAACTACAGACTGAACAGCTTCACAAGCGTATTATGTAAGGTGATGAACTGAATCACTGCATAACTTACTCAAGCAGCCATAGGAAACCTGTGTCTCCAAGACCTAACCCATCATGATTTTGTCAAAGGTATTTTGTATGCCTAACCTCACAAGTTTGGGAGTGTTATTGTATGTATATATTGAGTCTGCAAATGCTTACCTTGCTCTGGTTAGAGCATTTAACACTATACCCCATCATACATAAACTCAGTAATCTTATTGTAAATTAAGCCCTAATAACTTGGGTCTAAAACTGGCTATGTGATTAAACAAAAAAGGTAAGAATAATGTTCACCATCTCCTGCACCAGTAGAATACCTTAAGGCTGTCCAGGGGGCTATTTCTTTTGGCATCTTTTTCACAGATGTCAAATATACACTGTTAAATATTGTCAAAATAAAGACATCAGAGCCCTTAAAGATACTGACCTTTAATTTGATATTCATATAACTGTGACCATCTGTTAAGCATAGACAGCTGCCCACTTGATCCTCTATGGGGTTGAGAGCCATACCAGAGAAGTAATTGTAACTTTCTATGCAACTCTTACCAGACCAATTATAGAACATTTTACCCTGGTCTGTAACTTATTCGCATGCCATCTGGTGCAGTTAGAGAATACAAAGATTCCTCCCAAACAGAAGTGAAGTACATCAAGGCTTGTCTTAAAGAGAAAGTTTAAAGCAACTGTCTTTCTTCTCTGTATCTTACTGCCTTCTTAGAGGAGATCTCTGCTTGATATATAGAGCATTGAAGGACCCCTTACTATTGAAACCCTTTGCTTAATTTATATCCTAATGAATTTTGCATATGAGGACGGTCAACCTAAATAAAAATTAATATCAACCATACCATGAAAAATTACAACTTCATATTTCAGATTTCCATGTCCATGGAATAAACTCCCCCTCTCAATTAAACTCATTCTACCAATGTCTTCCTTCTAGATGCACTGCATGAATACATGGGTACCCCTAAATTACAACATGGAATATAGAGCATCAAGCTCCTCATTGGCCAACAGGTTTGACCTTGATCACCAAACCTATGACCCACAAATCTATCAAGTTAACCCTTGTAAGTCCCAATTACTCCAATTTAATTTTCTTGACAATTTAAGAAATCAACTCATATGACCAGGAATCTTAGAAATCAAACAAGTAGGGGTTCAGACAATAATGTGTGGTAAAGATGTAAACCCATTATCAAATGGCCACAGTGCACGCCTGCAAATAGAGATGCTTTTGAAACAAACACTCAGAGTAGCCACACTGGCAGTTTAGTGGCCTTTGACCTCAACATTTTCCAAATATGTAGCGAGCTGCTTGACAGCAGAAGATAATGTAGTTGGCAATCCACTTCAAAAAGATGGTACCATGCATTCCACTCCTTGGTGCAAAGAAAGTCAGCAACAGATCTCTTTTCCTAAAGTCATGCACCCATACCCACTTCAGGTAAAACCTGTACCTGTGAAGTACATCAATGGTTTCCAAGGTTCTCTCCCCTGGTATTACTTCTAGAAAAGAAAACCCAGAGATTAATGGACTGGTTTAATAGGCTGATCCTAAGGGGGCAGCTCATCAATGTAAAAAAATAGTTATGCTTCCTTAATCATGAGGGTCTGAAGCTTGAAGGTCCTAGAAGAAGAGATAATTAGCAACAGCAAATACATCTCCAAGGTATATGGACTTCAGTCATGCTAAACTCACAGGTTCGAACAAGGGACTGATAAGCCTGACAACAGCGAATTCAGATCACATGTTGGGAAAGGGCAGACATGCCTCCCACAAGATCACAATGGGCAGACATAACACAAGCATGATGACCATGGAATTACTGAAACTCAGATCATACGAGTGCTTGATGTATGGAGAAATTATCTGCAATTTAACTGAATTGAGTGGTACTGGATGCCACTCTAATCATACAAAACAGCTATTGCATTTTACAAAGAATACATATTGTGCAGAAGAATTCCTGGGAGTTTTAGTCATGTCCGACACCCAGGTATGAATATCTTGGAGAATAAGATGGTCCACAGTAAGTTGCAATTTTTCATTTGAGGCTGTTATCACCAAAACTTAGAGGGACTTCCATGAGTAATGCAAAGAGAGCTTCTTGTAGTACATGGAACATGAAAGCCTGAAATCACGCACTTCTTAGTCTCAAAGAGTAAAATGGAATAACTCTGGTATTTTTTTCTGTGAACTTTGTGCTAAGAAGTGGAGTCAGAGGTAATGACAGGAAGTGTACAGAAATCACCTCTGCCATGGGAGGAAGAACACATCCACCACCATCACATTGTTGCTCTCTTGTTCCAAATAGAAAAGAGTGAGAACTATGCCATATCATGTGACATAAAAGTCAATCTCTGGATTGCCCGACTTTGAGAAACTGCAGACATAGCATGATCCCTGAATCTGTGACTTCAGGAAAGTATTGGAGGAGTGGCTAATGGAGTATGCAAGCAAATCTACATTACCCAGGATGTCAACTATTAGGCAGTGATGTGCTTCTGTCTATTGCCACTACAAGATAAGTGTCACCTGTCGGCACAGGGTGTACAACCAAATACCATTTCTTATTTGAAAAACACATGGCAAATTTGTCATAGGACTAATACAGGTAAGATCAAGGAACCAGTTTCTGCTCTAAGTCCACTCTCCAGACTTAGTCACTATTATGAAATCTAGACTTAAAAATAACAGTCCTGGCATTTATCACTTTTTTTTTGCCTAACTACAATTACTGATACAATGGAAGATCATACAGAAGCCAAGAAGAAAACCATTAATTCTATTTAAGTCATATTTAAGCATAAACATGATTTCCCAAGCTAATTATACCTCAGACGTACCTCCCTGGACTACATGAAAAGAGACATGGAAGAGCTCTCTGATCATGTAGCCCAGGCTGGTAGGACCCAGACCCTGAGTAGCATCCTGCCCTCACCAAGAATGATACCTCGGTATAAAGAAAAAATGATCAATTTCAACAATTGGCTAAGCTTCTGGTGTCATTCAAAGGGGATCCAGTGTCTGTCAGCCTGGGACGACATGCTCGACAAGCCACGTTGCTTCGCAAGAGATGGCTTGCATCTGTCACCCCTAGGCTTTCGAATACTGGCCAAGGCTCTTGCTGCCCCCACAGTGTCTTTTTTAAGCAAGGCTCAAAAGTCAAACCCACCTCCATAAACAGCACAATTAACAAAAAACTGAGGGTTATGCTACTCAATGCCAGGAGTTTAAATCTCAAAATGCATGCACTCAAAGCACTCCTCAGTATGGAGAACGCCGACATCTGTGCATTAACTGAAAGCTGGTTCAAGGCTCCAGACAGCACCCCAGCACTACCGGGCTACAACTCATACCACACGTTTCAGCCACAGAACATGGACCGAAACACAAAAGGAGGGGGTGTATCCATATTCATCAAGGATACCTACACCTCCAGGTTAGTGCCGCAGCATGATACCTCTGAGCTCATCCATGTGCAACTAACATCGGGCAAATCTGCAATGCAAATTGTGGCCTGTTACAGATCACCCTCCATGACCCAGGACCACCACTCCACCTTTCTGGAGACACTGGAAAACATGAAGGTCCTACCAAACATCCTGATATTGGGCAATTTCAATTACCCTACCATTCACTGGGAAAACTACTCGAGTACAAATTCCCAGGTCCAGCACTTCTTGGAATTCATCAACTCAAATGCCCTGGATCAGCTGGTAAACTCACCTACCAGAGGTGAAAACATATTGGACCTGGTCATCACCAACATGGGCGACAGGTGTTCCACACCGGAGGTCAACCCGTCACTGGTTAGATCAGACCATAAACTAATCACTCTGGATGTCCACACCCCACCACCACCCCCAACTAAGGAAACCACAGTAAAAAAACTTTTCTAAAGTAAACTTCACTTTACTTAAGACAGAGGTGGTATGTTTCACAGCCCCCCACGTTAAAGGATAACACTGCCCAAGATGCAGAAACCTTTACAAATGCACTCTATGAGCACCTACAAGGATGCATGGATTGTGCCATCCCTAGCAAAACCAAGACTCACTCCTCTAAGAGAAGGAAACCAGTTTGCTGGACCCCTGCAATAAATAGGCTATACAATTGTAGGAGGAAACTAGTTCAGAAAAAAAGCAAATCCCAAGAAGGAAAGTCATCCCCGATCAGTATCAGTAAGAAATTAAGGTCCCTCATGAAATCATCCAAGGCTAACTTTGAAAGAAAAATAGCCAAGGATTCAAAAGGTAACCACAAAGCCTTCTTTAGCTATGTTAAGAATCTAAGGCAACTCTCAGATATGCACTGAACTAGTGCAAAATAACACAAAATATAATGAACCTACTGATCTTGCCAACATCCTGGCAGATAGATTCAGTGCCAACTTCATCCCCCTCTCACCCCCAAAAGGGCCCACAACAATAGCAGAAAAGTGTAGTGTCCCAAAAATCACAGACGCACAGGTGAAAACAGCCCTTTCAAAAGCCAAAAACACAGAGTCAATGGGACCAGATGGTGTCCCAGGCTGCATCTTGCATGAACTACAGAACGAACTAACCCCCCACCTAAACATACTGTTTAGCCTCAGCCTCTCCACAGGCTACATGCCCATAAAATGGTGCACATCAACGATTATTCCTCTCCACAAAGGAGGGGCCACAACTGACCCTGGTAACTATCGCCCCATAAGCCTGACTAGCCTGGTCTGCAAGGCTGTGGAGCGCATCAACATGGAACTCGTTAACAAAGACATTGGGAAACTCCAAACACTTGACCCGACCCAGTTTGGCTTTGTTAAGGGCAGATCATGCCTACTAAGCCTGGTTGACTACTTCAAGACAGTCACCAAGGCCATAGACGAGGGAAAGGTGGTTCACATAGCCTACCTTGACCTCACCAAGGCTTTCAACACCATTCCCCACTCGGGTATTACAGAAAAACTCACCAGTCTGAACATAAACCCCTACGTCACGAGATGGGTTGCCAACTGTCTTACAGACAGAACTCACACGGTAAGAATAGCGGGCTCCAGGTCCGACTCTAAACCAGTCACAAGTGGTGTCCCGCAAGGCTCGGTCCTGGGACCCCTACTGCTCGTCATATACTTCTCAGAAGTACAGGCAAACACAGGAGGACTATGGCTAACCAAGTTCGCCGATGACTACAAACTGGGAGCCATAATTGAATCTCCAGCTGACACGGACATCCTCCAAAAGGGCCTTACTGAGATGGACACCTGGTGTCAAAGTCATGGTCTCAAGCTAAAAAATGCATAGTCATCCCATTTGGGAAAAACAAAACACCACATAGGTGGCAGCCCCCTTAATACAGAAGAGGTAATAAGAGATCTGGGGACCCAGGTAGATAGTAATCTCTCCTTTGACAATCATATTGCCAAAGTAGATAGGAAATCCTTCTATGTGGCCCATCTAATTACTAAAGGGTTCGTATCTAGAAATAAAGAGGTTATAGTGCCCCTCTACTCATCACTCATTAGACCTATCAAAAGAGTACAACACCCCATTTGTACTGGCCTCAAACATATGTCCTATGCAGCCCAAGTGAAAAAGTTCCAGCTGTACTCAGTGGCATATCGCTTACTCAGAGGTGATCTCTGCCTGACTTACAAAGCCATGTCCAACTCAGAATTGATGGACATGCTCCACCTAAAGAAATCCAAGTCACTGCAAGCCATGCACTCTAGTGAGCTAAACCTCACCACAACAATAAATAGAACATGCTAGAGGGATAGATTCCTGTCACAGAGACGCCCCATGGTTTGGAACAAAATTCCAAATTACATCAGGCAGAGCCCCTCACTAACACTCTTCAAGAGAAACCTTGACGAGTGGATGGGTAACAGAAAATACACCCCTGGGATCACTTCATTGGCTATGCTTGACAGAGGATCAGTTAATTAATCAATGGGGCGGTGAAAGCCGACACACTCTGGCTAGGCTTATAAATGCCTTTGGGCAGATAGCCTAGTACCTACCTATGAATCTATCAGACCCTTACTGGATTTTTTAATATAATATCCTGGCAGGTCAACCAAATACTAGGGAGGCAGTGTGTTTTGGGGTCTGCTTGTGGATGTTTTTACAATATCCTGGCAGGGTGAACTAGACACTAGGTAGGCAGTGTGATTTGGGGGTGCGTGGGGGTGTTTGTGGATGGATTTTTTTTAATATAATACCCTGGTAGGGTCAACCAGACACTAGGAAGGCAGTGAGTTTTGGAGGCTGCTTGTGGATGGATTTTTTCTAATCTAATATCCTGGCAAGGGTCAGCCAGATACTAGGTATGCAGTGCATTTTGATGGCTATTTGTAGATTTTTTTTAACCTAATATCTTTTTGCAGGGTCAGACAAAATACATTAGGAAGGTCTGTGGATGTTCTGTTGTTGAAATTCTAGCCTTGCCTGACTTAAGTGTATATAGGTGAAGTTAGATCACCTACAAGCTGTTGACTAGTGTGATCTGAAAGAAATACAGTAATGTAATCACTATCTTCTCTTTTCATTCTTTTAAACTTTGTAGGCTCAAATCAGATGCTGTGGGTAGGCATTTGGGATGGGGAGGTGCTATGTCTATGTGGAAAAGAAATGACTGGCCCTAGTATTACAGTTCTGGCTTGATTTGCAAGAGCAATATGCATGCAAGAGAAGTAAGACCAGCCACAAGCTCTGAGCTCTGTCTATTTTTTATATGGAAAAAACATACATACATTAACAACCAGTGTTGTCTTTTTTCTTTTGTCTTTTAACCTTGCAAGATCAAAACAGATATATTGAGGGTGGGGTGGGCAATGGGGAATGGGGCTATATGTGAATGAAAACAAAATGGCTCTGGTGTTTACTGTTGCTGTAATTCCGGCCTTGCAAGACTGAAGTGGTCATCTGTATTTTGATATGAATGTAATCTAATTAACAAATCTATGAGCAATTCATAATGTATGTTATTTGATATCTGTTCATGTACATAGCGAATATCTATTTAAATATTTGTAATATGTTGGAGCTTTTCTCCCTGGACATATGCTGAAAAGACTTTTTTTGACTACATGCAGCTGGACAAACTTGGATAAACAAAAGTACAATAAATAAAATAAATGGCGTATTTGTTTAGGTGAGCTGCCACACACAAGCTGCGGCTAATATTTCTGTCAACAAAATTAAATTAATACAAGTATGCAACCCAACTGTAGCTATTATTTCTACTTAATCCTAGCTGGGTCAAAGCAGATACTTCAGTTAGGCAACGGGGAGGGCTGTCTGTGAATGAAATGAGCTGACCGGCCCTGCTGTTTACTGTTGTAATTCTAGCTTTGCCTGATTACTCTGTATTTGGGTAAAGGTGAGCTGACATACAAACCGTGATTACTGCTTCTCTGCAACAAACTAAATTAATGCGACCATTACTATTTTCATTTTAATCCTGGCAGGGTCAAAGCAGACACTTTAGGTTGGCAATTGATATGATATCTGTTTGTGGATGAAATGTTCAGCACTGTTGTTTTGGTGTTATAATTCTGGCTTTCCAGGACTAATGTGTATTTTATTTTTAATTTTTTTTTATCTTGGCAATGCCAAGCCAGATACTTTAGGTAGGTCACTGGCAAGGGAGGCTGTTTGTCGATGCAATGATTGTTCCTGTAAGAAGAAGACATTTTGTGTGTATGTGTTCTGCTGATGAAAGCTATAATTATTACTGTTAGTAGTAGCAGTAGTAGAATTTTAAAGAAACTGACGAACTGTTATGAATAAGAAGAGATTTTCAAAGGAAGTGTTTTTTGGCACACTGCATTACTAGATTTAGAATTAAAAATTATTCATGAGTTATGAACCATAGTGCATTAAATAAGAACTGTACATGAAGTTGTACTTGAAATGTAAACAACAGTGGCACTTAATCATTTCTGCAATATGTTTGCTTCAGGGTTACCAGCACCACACCAGAATGAGTGTGCAGGCTGTTACAGTGGCCTATATAAAAGCTATTAATATTACAGACTTGACTTATGATGAGAAGTTGACCAGAAGGTCTACACTTGACCTTAAGATGGAGTCACAGGGTAGAAGTAGGTCAAGAACATACACATGCAGCTTCAGCAGCACAATCTCTGAGAAGCATGCCTGGGTTTGTTTGTGTGAGGAAACAAGCACCTTGTACTGCTTCTCACGGTTATTGTTGGGTGAACAGGATGATCACCAAAGGGTGAAAATGACTGAAAAGAATGGCAAAAGAGGCTAGAAAAGATGAACAGTCTGCAAAACATTATGACAACTAAATAAGTCTAGTAATGTTGGAAACTGTGGATATTGGGTCTCACTTAAGTACTTGGTACCACTTACCACTGGAAAGATGCAACAAGACTGACTGCATCAAGCTGCATTTTGAAGAAGCAGCTTTGAGAGGCTATGGTGAAGCCTAAGAGTCACTGACTGCTGCAGTGTTTTGCAGACTGGTAGACTTCACTTGTAGGAGTGATCAGAAGCTGGCAGAACACAAAAACTTCAACTGCTTTTAAAGGAACACCAGAAACAGTTCATAATGAACTCCTATGTTAACAATATGCAGAGAAGAAATAAAAAAGAGATTAGTATGGCAAAATATGTAGCAGTAACTGCACACAAAGCCATTGATGTTGCAGGGCTGTGGTCAATTACTATTCTGTTCCATTATGTTGTCAAAGGCCAGTTGCAAAAATGTTTTTGGGGGATATTTCATACTACCAAGACAAACTGCAGAGCATACTGCTGGTCTGATAAATGAACAGTAGGAAGTGGAGGGAGACCAGTATGCAAAAGTGGTTGCTCAGAGCTATGATGAGTGGAGTAATGGAGTTTAGCATGCAGTCCAGGTCATCAAAAGGCAGGAATTTAAATATGTGCATTATGTACACTGCCCACCAACTTAATCTGCTAAAGCAAAGAGTCACATTACATAATGCTGAAGCAGGGATATTTTTTAACTCTTGGTGGAATTCCAGCCTTTTTCTCATATTCATTTCAAAGACAAGTTGCTCTAGACAATACAGTAGCATGATGCATGTCATGAATGTCTGGAACATGGTGGGATTTTAATATCCTCACTATAAATGCAGTGTATGAAACTTGGACTTGCTGTCAGAGTGTGTTTATTATTTGTAGAAGTGTAAACTTGGACTTGCTGTCAGAGTGTGTTTATTATTTGTAGAAATGTCCTACTTTTGCTGCAACAAGTATATGGGAAGAAATGGGCTAAAGCAAACACTTCCGTAAAGTTAACTTAGGGAAAGAGCATTCCTCAGAACAGGCTCACTGCTCTGCAATAACCTACCAAATGAAGCTAAAACAGTGAATCAGTGCAATCACAGCAAAGCTTCAAAGGCACTTTGGTTTGAAGATGATGAATTTAAGTTTTGGCTGACTGTTTCCCATTGTATAATGTCCCATGTTGACATTTTGTACAGGCAACTTCAGTGTCGTACCACGGATGCAACCACAGCTGAAAAGGATGTACATATATTTTTGAATGCAATTGAAAGTGTCGGATTAAATATTGACAGCACTGCAGAACAATCCCTACAGACAGAATACTTCCTGGCAAGATGTACACGAGGACCATCAGGATCCCAACCACTGCACCAGACATTATCTATTGCTGCAAAGGACATGTGTGATGTGATAAAGTTCCAGGCAAAGTTAGGATTTTAACAAAGTGGGCATCTTCAGCTTCTCAGCGTCTACTGCCTGGAAACTATTCAGCATACACAAAACAAGTTTCCAGAAAATCTCTTCACAACACCCATAGAAAACTATCCATTCCTGTTGAGGGGACAACTTAGAACAGAACTTGGAGTGGTGTATCACCATGAAGACTTTGCAGCAAGTGGCAGTGCAGTCAAGATGTTAAAATTCTTGGTGGACAACTCATTAATCAGTGTGTTTTGAGAGATTTACAATGTGTTGTTGATTATAGCCACCACACCAATGTCAACTGCTAAGCCAGAAAGGTGTTTCTCAACATTTTAAGAATTAAAATGTTTCTCTGTAATACTATTTGGCAGGAAAGAATGACTACATTAACTATAATTTCCATAGGAAAAGAGTTACCATAGAGTATAACAAACTTCGACTGAAGAGGTATTGATTTGCTTGCACAAAAGAAAGAGATTAAAGGACTTTATCTTCAAGTACGAAACCTGAGAAATACCCAGAGGAACAGAAGCAGTTACTTGGTACTATAATACAAACACTTATTTGGAACAGGGTACAGCAAATGCTGTATTTCCTTGATAAATTTGAAAATGTCCTTTTTGTGTGTCCAGAGAAAGAAAGACAAAAAAAACATCAAACCCAGTATAACTTGATGTGCTACAAACCCCAGCTTCTCTTCAGGTACAGAAACACAATATGAAGTACTTTTTTGCAGCATATTGCATAAGTAAGACCTCAAACCAACCTGTGCATGCTTGTGGCAATGGGCACTGCAGAGTACAGCAAATACTATATTTCCTCTGGGAAGCTGAAACTGTCCCCTTTGTGTGTCCAAAAAATGAAAGAAAATCAAATTCTGTATGACCGGACACATTCCAGACCAGACTACAACTTTTCTTCAGATGCAGAAACAGAGGAAGAAGTACTGCTTGCATCATACTGCATACACAAGTCTCCAAACCAACCTACACAAACTTGAAGCAATGCACTCTGCCTCCCAACTGTGGTAATTGTACTAGCAAATGTTATTGACTATGAGATTTAACTGTCTCTCAGAAACACTGGCAGATTTAAGCATTAAAAGTGACCTTGAATTGTGAATAAAAAATCCAAATCTCTCTACTTTTCATTCGTATAACATTCAGTTTACCTCGTACACTTCAATATATGTCTACTACGTCATGTGTACTCATAAATAGTTTCACAAATTCAAGACCAGCCACTTTTTTTTTTTTACTATTTAGAGGTGTTTAGGTTTTGCACTGTTACAGCGGAACCTATTTATGTACCTCATTAGCTCTGAAATGCGCTTTAGTCTAGTATTGGTTGGCAGACTATTTAGCACGTGCAATACTGATTGAGCAGTTATTTTATGTAAAATGGTAAGCACGGTCAGTGTTGATCCAGCTGTAATATAGCCCCTCCCACTGCAGTTAGCCTTCCCCCATTCTAGTTGGCCCTACCCCATTCAGCTCTCTCCTGCAGCCCCCCTTGGTTTGAACTCACCAGCAGCCACTGGGATAAAGATAATTCAGGTAATGTTTATTAATTCAAGCAATGTTTAACAAGAGAAATCACTTCAATGAAATCTAGACAAGAAAGTTTAAAAATGAAATCATATCAGCTCCTGAAACAAGTGAATAACAAATTAACAGAAGACTTAAAAGAAATTAAGTGACTTGTGCACATTTGCAAATGGTTAGATCTTTAAGCCAACATCTAGAAAGTAGTTACAGTTTGCATCATTCTGTAAGTGTTTCATTAAAGTGCCTTTGAAGCTTTGCTGTGATTGCACTGATTCACTGTTTTAGCTTCATTTGGCAGGTTATTGCAGAGTGGTGGGCCTGTTATGAGGAATGCTCTTTCCCTAAGGTAGCTCTGAAGTTTGTTATAAACAGAGTAAGTGATTCAGCCTGAACGCTACTTGAAGAGTAATTTATTTTCCTTAATTGAAGTAGTCTTCCTCTCCTCAACCTAGAAAATGTTGACATCTGTGTAGTCAGTGAGACATGGTTTAAAGAGTTTAAAGTGCAGGACAGCACACCAGCAATGCAAGGCTGTAATGCTTTCCACACATTTAGACCAGCTACTACACAGACAGGGACTAGAGGTGAAGGGGTCTTGATTTACATCAAAAATAAGTATACCTCAAGGCTGGTCAAACAGGACAATGCACTTGAGCTTCTCCATGTTCAAATCACCATAGGCAATATCCTACACCGCTTCCTTGCAAGATATACGTCCCCCTCTATCAGCCAGAAAACCCATAACATTTATTTAAATTTACTGGGAAACACTTACCATCTAACCTAATACCATAACTTCTATTAACTATCAATCATTTACAAAACTAATCATACAGATACAGAGATTCCAGGATTTTGTAAACACTCCTTGGACCAGATTGTCACCGCACCAGCCAGGGGAGCAAACATACTGGATATAGTCCTTGCTAATATGGGATACTGCTGCACACGCCTGCACACGCCCTAGTGTAAAGTCTTCTTTGGTAAGGTTAAGACCAGAGAATGGTCAACTATGCAGTAAAAATAAAGCCATGAACCCCAGCTAATTCTGGAATATTCAGGAACTACTCTGAGGCTAATTTCCTACTATTACGTGATAACCTGGCAAAATCTGAAGCCCCCATAAACTCTCAGAACACTGCTCTGCACAGGCAGAACTATTCACAGAAACCCTAAGCAAGCATGTTAATAGCTGCATAGAGGCAGCTGTACCCACCAGGAAGAAGTGCAGAACTAACTCAAAAAAACAAGCCACTCAGGTGGAATCACAACATCAATAGGCTGTATAACAGAAGGAAGAAAATCTTGGCCAAAATGAGGAGGTGCAGCACCCAACAGGATAAAAGCACTCTCATCAAACTAAACAAACAACTCAGAGGACAAATAAAGTCTAGCAAAACAAAAATTGAAGTAAATTTCATCTTGCGGGTCAAGAACAACCACAAGACATTCTTTAGCTATGTCTGCAACCTTAAAGGCAATACACAGTTGTGTGCAGAGCTCATTGTTAATGAAGCCACCTATAGACAGCAAAGACATATAGCTAGCCTACTGGCCAACAAGTTCAAAACCAACTTGCCTTTCTCTCCCCCTCAACCTTCCCTTAGGAAACATTATTAAATGTAACTGTCTATCTCTTAGGAACAGGTGCTTAATGCTGTCTCTAAGGCTAAGAACACTGCATCAATGGGCCCAGACAATATCCCATGATGTCTTCTAAATAGCATGAAATATGACATGTCAGGCCCTCTGGAATTGCAATTTTAACTATAGCCTCCAAACAGGCTTTGTGCCTCATAAATGGAGAACAGCAACAGTCACCCCTCTGCACAGAGGTGGACCATCTACAGAACCTGAAAACTACAGACCCATAAATCTCACCAGTCTCATACGCAAAGCCATGGTAAAGAGTATCGCGGAAATAATCAGTAATGATATAGGAAACCTCCACACACTGGACCCAACAAAATTTGGCTTCCTCAAGGGCAAGTCATGCCTACTCAACCTGGTGAACTTCTTTGAGAAGGGCAACATACAAGGCATTGTCAGACCCCACCCTAATGGACCTCCTGCATATCTGCAAACCAAACAGTACCAGAAATATCTATTGGTAACAACATTTTATGAGGGCAAAATGGTTCACACAACCTACCTTGACTTGGCCAAGGCATCTGACAATACCCAACTCGAGCATTGTTGACATCCAATGGATAGCCAGATGGCTCACAGACAGGACCCAGGAAGTTAGAATTAAGTAACCCACCTCTATGAAGAGGCCAGTCACAAGTGGAGTTCCTCAAGGATTGGTCCTGGGACTGCTCCTTTTTGACATTTACCTTTTTACTTCTCTGAAATCAAGGCCAATGTCAATGGCCTCTGGCTGACTAAATTTTTAGATGACTGCAAATTAAGAGCAGTCATAGAATTTTCCACCAAGACAAATGTTCTCCAGGAAGGCCTGACACAGACAAATAACTGGTGTTACAGCCATGGACTATTACTAAATGTCAAGAAATGCATAATAGTATCCTTTGGGAAGTCATCCATTCCTGGTAACTATCATATTGACAAGACGCCCTAAGAGCTGATCCAGCAGTCAGGGACTTGGGGACACACACAGACAAAAATCTAGCCTTTGACCATCACGTCTGTAATAGTGAGGAACTCATTCTATGCTGTGCAACCTATAAACAAAGGTATGGCACCTAGGTCCTAGGAAGTCATTGTTCCACTGTATTCAGCATTCATCAGACCTGTCATGGAGTACAATGCCCGCTTTACTATGAACCTAACCAGGCATATCCAACAACTGAACACCCACAGAGGATCCTCACTAAAATAATCCAGGGCATAAGTAAAATGTTGTATGCAGACCACTTCAAGGCCCTATTGTATGCTGTCTCCTACAGGCTGCTGAGAAGAGATCTATGCCTGACATACAAGGCATTGTCAGACCCCACCCTAATGGACCTCCTGCATATCTGCAAACCACACAGCACCAGAATTACCTATTCTAAATGCATAAACTTTTCTTGTGATATAAATAGGACCTGCTATGTATCTCTGAGAATACCCCTTCTCTGGATCAGGCTCCCCATCCATGTGAAGCAGAGTTCCTCCCTAACCCAGTTCAAGTGTAGCTTGGACAATTAGATGGGGGACAGGAAATTCATCCCTGGTTTGGCACCTATGTCTCAAAAGGATACAGGTAGCCTGTAAATGGTTCATCTCCCAGACCCTTGTTTGTAAGTGTTTCGTCTCCCAAGCCTCTGCTTACACTTATCAAGTGTGCCATAACTTGTCAGAGATTTGGGATGCATGGCTTGACTTAAAAAGGCCCCTGTGGTCATTAGTCTAGCTAACACCTATTAACCTATGAACCATTAGTCTGTCACATATAGGCTCCTAAGGCATGAAATATGTTTAGCCTTCCATGCTAAGAACAGCTTTATACTGTTTGAAATCCTTCACCTAAAGATAAATTGTGGTAAAGCAAATGCCCACTCTAAAGACCTAAACCTATGCTCTGACATTAGCAATACTAATTGACATGATAGGCACTTAATCCAGTGTATCCACCCAAGAGTACTTTCCTTACAATGCTTAAAACCAGAATGGAATGACAATCACAACTTGGGATATGTGAGGAGTTCAAGGAAGGAAGAACACTATTAATTTCCCATCAATATTGGGCAATATGTCTGAGGTTTTCAATGTTTCTTTGGCTGTCAGCTTGGTAAGAACCTAGGAATCCATATACAATTTTCTAAATAACATAAGCAGTACAATTTTTGTAAATGAAAAAAAGTTTTTAGGCAGGCTGAATCACAGTGACTGCCAAGTGGACCTTATCAGATTTTATCTTTCTTAACATGGGTCAGGGTAACCTGTCACACATAATATTTACAGACCTGACAAAAGCCTCCAGTCTTGTTGACAGCGCAATACATTTAAAATGTATAAAGCATACTTTACAGATTGGAATAACTCCAGATGCCTTAATTTGGTTTCAAAACCTTCTCTCTTCAATAGATTAGAGCTAAGAGTGAATATTCTATCCACAGTGACTCTCTTATTGATTGAAAGTTTTCCAAAGGGTTTTATTCTTGCTTATCTGTAGTCCTCTATCCTCACTAAGAAGGTTTCCAATAACCTCCCTTTGACTTTTTTTCAGATCAAACTTATTACATTCTTTTTTACAAAACTAACTGGAAAATTACTTTTTGAGTGTTTACGTCTTAAGTGGCCTCACTTTTGGATTGCTTTCTCTTGACAGAGTTATTGGAAAAACCTGAAGAGTTTGTTCTGTTGGTGCTGGTACCCTTCGTTCTTCAGTGTCGATTACAGAAGAGCATGAGAGTTCCGCTGTTCCCCTTCAGGGTACCAGCACCAGCAGAACAAACTCTTCAGAAGTGAGGCCACCCTGAGAATGATCTCAGACCAGAAGCAAGATGAAAAGGAAATACCAACAAGATCTGAAAGAAACACAAGCACTCAAGAAATTCTGGCAGAGCAAGGTAAATCCTTGATTTGGAACATTTCCTCTAGACAACAGTATTGAACAGTCACTATTAACTAAAGGGCTTTATTTCATACCTACACAGGAAACAGATGCAACAGATGCAATTACTGATTTGAATATATTTATTGGGGGGTCATTTTGAGAATGTTTTTGAAGGACTCTGATAGTGATATCAATGTGAAATGTTTTAGGAAACCAAGTACTTTCATAGGTTCATAGGTGTGTACTAGGCTAATGGCCCTGGAGCCTTTACAAGCCTAACCCATAGGATTACCCTGGCATAGTGCCACCTGACCTTAGTTCCCAGTGCCTCTGTCGAGTAGAGCCACTGGAGTGATCCCTGGGGTGAATTTTCCATTTCCCATCCACTCATCAAGATTTCTCTTGAAGAGGGTCAGTGAGGTGCTCTGTTCGACATGTATGGGAAGTCTATTCCATAGCATGGGCAGTCTCTGGGTTATGAACCTGTCCCTCCAACACATTCTGTTGATTGTGGTGATGAGGTTGAGGTCTCTGGAGCGTGTGAAGCAGAGGGATTGGGATTTCTTTAGATGTAGCATTTCTAACAGAGCTGGATCAGACATGGCTTTGTAAGTCAAGCAGAGATCACCCCAGGTAGGCAATATGAGACAGAGAATAGTTGGAGTTTTTTGAGTCTGTCCATATAGGACAAGTGTTTAAGACATAGGATCTGCTTTGTGAGGTACTTTTGTGGCTTCTCCAGTTGTTGCAGGTGTCTAGTGAGGTACATGCCAAATGGGGCATTGTACTCAATGATTGGCCTAATGAGGGAAGAGTAGAGGGAGACAATGTCCTCTTCCTTCCTGGATGCAAAACCCTTAGTAATGTGATGTGCCACATAGAAGGACTTTCTGACCACAGTGGCAATGTGGTGGTCAAAAGAGAGGTTGCTGTCAACCTGTGTTCCCAGATATCTTATAATGCCTTCTGTGTTCAGTGGACTACCATCGATGTGGTAATTCATGAGAACTGTTTTTTTCCCAAAGGGGATGACATCACATTTTTTGGCATTGAGCTTAAGGCCATGGTTCTGACACCAGTCTTTGGTCTCAGTGAGGCCTTTCTGTAGGATGTTAACATCACTTGGGGTGTTAATAATGGCTCCCAACTTGCAATTGTCTGCAAACTTTGTCAGCCAGAGTCTCTTCGTGTTGGTGTGGACTTCTGAGAAGTAGATACCAAACAGAAGAGGACCCAGGACCGATCCCTGTGGGACTCTACTCATGACTGGTCGGCAGTTTGACTTGGAGTCAGCTACTTTCACACTATGGGTTCTATCTGTGAGTCAATTTGCAACCCACCTAGTGATATAGGGGCTGATGCCTAGCTTAGTGAGTTTTTCTATGATTTCTGAGTAGGGAATGGTATCAAAGGCCTTGGCCAGATCAAGGTAGGCTGTATGAACCACCTTACCTTCATCCACAGCTCTGGTGACTGACTCAATGAAGTTGACCAAGTTAAGCAGGCATGATCTACCCTTCACAAAACCAAACTGTGTGGGATCCACAGTTTGGAGATTTCCTGTATCCTTGTTTATTAGGTCCATGATGGTGTGTTTCATAGCTTTGCATATCAGACTTGTCAGGCTAATGGGGTGATAGTTCCCAGGGTCTGTAGTCGCTCCTCCTTTGTGGAAAGGGATGACTTTAGCAGTGCGCCATTTGATAGGGACAAAGCCTGAGGTGAGACTGTGATTGAGCAGGGCACACAAGTAAGGTGCCAGTTCACTCTGTAGTTCATGTAGAACACAGCCGGGGATATTGTCAGGTCCCACAGAAGCTGTATTCTTGGCCTTGGACAGTGCTGTTTTAACCTGTGCAGCAGTAATACTGGGTGTCTGTATCAAGCATCTATAATGTTTTATATGAACATTGAATCATCCTATTTTAGAGCCATTTTTTAAACTGTGTGAAACAGATTTACATTTAGCATTTAATAAGAAAAGTTGGACAAAAATGAATATGAAAGCAGAGAATGGCAAGCTTTAAAACTTTTACAAGTTGATAGTTCTATAGTCATAAAGCATGCAGCTAAAGGAGGCCCAGCGGTCTCTCTCTCTCAGTTCTATACTGATTGTATGGCTAGGATGTTAAATGACAACAGGATTTATGAAAGAGTTTGTAATAATTTTATTCAAGTGATAGCATCAAGGATCTATAATGTTTTATATGAATGTTTAATATGTGAAAGTATTTCTTATGATTTGTTTGAATATTTCTCTGTTGATACCCAATGATCCCAGGTATACATGGTTAGCCTAAAATACATAAAAATCCATTATTACCACCCTTTAGACATACAGTTTCGGGAAGGGGGTAGTACACGGAACCACTGTAAATTTTTGTGGAGAAATCTTTAAGACCCATAGTAGATAACAATGTATTTATTCTTAGAGGTTCCAAACAGTTTTTGAATGATTTATATGCATTTTTGCATGATGGAGTAGATGGATTGGAAATTGTGCATTTTGTTACTCTCGATGTATGCTCTTTATTTACTGTGATTCCCAATATGAATGGAATTGATACGTTAAGAATGTATTTGCTAAAACATAGTGTCATGAAACATACTACTGTAGATTTAATTTGTTTATTAATGGAGGTCATATTGGAAAATAATGCATTTGACCAGGAGCTTTATTTGCAAAGAGAATGTGTTGCAATGGGTATGCCCACTGCAAATAGCTATGCTAATTTGATTATAGCCAAATGGGAACAAGATACATTTTTACAAAGCTCCAAATGGAAACAAGTTGTTGTTTTACAGATGATTTGTTGATGACCTATTTCTGCTCTGGTATGGCTCTCAGAGTGAAATAAATATGTTTTTTGAGCACTTAAATACCAGCACCCATTTTCTTAAATTTGAGATGAATGTCTCACATCAAGAAATATATTTTTTGATGTGAAGGTCTATAGAAAGTTAGACGGAACATTGTAGCCACAACCATTCATAGATAAGATTGTCAAAGGAACAATCTGTTACACAGGCAAAGTGTGCACCCTGGCCACGTCTTCAGGAATATAGTCAGAGGATAAGGTTACAGGATGTCAAGATTAAATCCTGAACACAGCAAATTTGAAATAGATTTAAAATATCTGAAACAAAGGTTAAAAGAAAGAGGTTACAATGAGCATGACATTCAGGGTTCTTTGTGACATATGCACGGTTCCAGAGCCACAGTGGCCAAGCCATATTTTTCTCACAACACGAGACTGAATGGAACCACTACTCGACTAGAAACGGACTCTTTACTAGTACCTTTGTTTTTTGGTAGCAATGTCAATAAGATCACAGAAGTAGTTAAGAAGTATTGGCCTGTTTTAACCAATGACCCTGATATTAAAAGAATTGTAGGGGATGTACCCAAGTTCTCTTTCAAGAAGAAGAATTTAAAACGAATGCTATGCTATCCCAGAACAAATATGGATTGTGCATGTAGTGATATTAGATGTATCACAATAGCATGTGGGAAATGTAATTATTGTAAACATATTGATTCACCTGGACAGTTTGACCATCCAGAAAAAGAGGTTTATATTTAATGTGAAGCAGACTGTGATACTACTGATATAGTTTATTTAGCTACCTGTTCCTGTAGGTTGTTTTATGTAGGGAAAATGAATAGACAACTCAGGGACAGGATTAGAGAACACCTTTATGACATGAAGAAAAACAATCTAATGACTACTTTGGCAAGGCATATCTCTATACAGGGTAATCACTTAAACATATTTAAGTTTTTGGTGATGGATAGAGTGATACCTAGCATATGACGGGGCGATGTGGAAAACACCACTCAAGTGCTTGAAGTTAAATGGATCATCAGATTTAAGGCAGACACAGGGAAGGGCCTTAGTGATAAGGTCCCAATCAAGCCTATACTTAAGGCAAGATCTTTACATAACACAAATGTTTTCTCTGCCTATACTTGCATGCACTTCTGTTTTTAAGTATCTTTTTAAGATGCTTGGGTGTTTCTTGAAATGTAATTAATGATTATCACCTGTCACTAGTTGATTTGTTGGGGTATTTTAGTATTTACAGTGGTTTTACTACATTTGATTTTTAATGTCTGATAAAGCAGTACTCAGTACTGTGAAAATGTCAACTGAATAAAAATTATTATTTTTATTCAAGTCTGAGTCATGACTTTGCTTTGATTCATCCGTACATTTTTATGTTAACAATTTTTATATTTTGGATGTGATCTTTTATCAGCTGGGCTGCATTTTTATCTGTTACTATGTATAAAAACAGTTTTGTCATTTCAGTGAAATGTTGAAAGTATTGGAGAGTATTATATGGTGAGCACCACGTCTTAACCTGGTGATGAGCATGTGCAGGACCAGGAATAGTTAAGATGTTGTTTAAGCATTGGATTAAAACTGTTGAGTTTATCTGAGAGTTTTATTTATGTGGGAATACTATTCTAGAATTTAGCAATGCATTGGGAGTAGAGCGAGTCTCCTGCAACATTATTTGACTTATTTGTGAGTTGTAAGAATTTGTTACTAGAGTGGCGGTCCCTTGTTGGACAGTAAGGTCGTAATAAGATTTGTAGTACAGGGCATTTTTCTGGATGATGAATGAGATTGAGTGCTGTCGTTAGTCATGGATACGTTAGGTAGTTGTGTAGTTCAAGCCAGTTTAATTGCTTTAAGGTATGACAATGGTGGGTCCTAAGACAGAGATTGGTGGCAAATGTAGCTACATTATTTGAGCAAGAGGCAAAGTTTCTTTCTTTGATTATTGTTTAAGTTTGTTAGGATAGGTGTGTAAGACCCACATTTTCCCCTCATCTGTTCCTTACTGAAGTCACTGTGAAAGAAGAATAAAGTCTTTTTTTTTCAAACTAATCCATTGCATTGGATTCTGTATCTTGGAGTAGACTGTCCAAATGCTAAGGCATAAGATAACTAAGTAGGGCAGAAGACCTAACATAGGACTTGCTTTAGGATGTCTGGTGTGAAGAGAAGTCTAGCCAGGAGGTGGTCTATGCAAGGGGGAACCTTCATAGGTGATGAACAATCTAAGTCTTGGTCAATCCAAGCAGCTGATGTGAAACTGATAATTACAGAGCCCAAAGGAAAGAAAATCCAAGGTCCTAGTTCAACAAAGTGGCATTACCTCATGCATAAATACGGCACTAATTGAGCAGTGTACTGCTGCACTCCTGCAGCACTAGCATTTTGTTACAATGAAGCTTAAATGCAATGCTGAAGTATTAGGTATCACAGTTAAGACGTTTATGAGAAAATCATTTAAATTAAACTAGTAAACCAAAAAAAAGTCTTTAATTTAAAAGCGTGTTCTCACATTTAAATATAGAAATACTTCAGAGCTCCAGGCAATGTATAACAAAACAGCACAATAACATAAAACACTTCTACGTTGTGGAAAAAAGGAGAACATGCCACTTTATCATGGATGTCATGAGGTGGGGGCTCTCTAAATAAGGAGTTCTTGGGGGTCTAACAGGAGAGGAAAACTCATTACCCTGACTGGAACAGAGCACATTTTCAACAAAGGCCCAGGGAGAAATGCTCCAGATGCATGTCTTTGGAATGTGGGAGGAAACAGGAGCACCTGGAGGAAGCTCATGCAAATGCAGGGAGGACATGCAAGCTCTGCACAGAAGGCACCCCAGTCAAGATTCAAACCGAAGAACCTTTTGATGTGATGCAACAACACTAACTGCTGTACCACTGCACTGACCATATCATGACTATGTCTGAATTCAGACATAGTCACATACCCTAGTCACTACGGGATCCATGTATTGCATGCTTACACAGTGATAACTTGTTCTTGTACATATTCAGGTTTAAGAACATGGACTAGGGACCTACAGGCTCACTTCCTGCACACCTTTGAGTTGTCATGTTATTCATATGGGGAGGCAATAGCTGCACCCTTGCCTCACTCTGAAACAAAGTTCCTTGGGGGAACCTCTTGGATTTATTTTTTCCAGTCTGCAGATAACAAGGTGGATGAAGGATTTACATTTTCCAGTCTGCAGATAAGAAGGTGGATGAAAGAACTGGAAGACAATGAACAAACTTTGGAATAAGAAAAGGGATCACGCATATGCACAGGATAAGTTCTAATTATCTTTGCCTTTCACCCTTCAATTGCTGCCTATCACTGTAAGACCAGCCTTTCAGCCACAGCCAGTATTGATACAGCTGAAGCCTGTGCTGATACCCTCAAAAGCAGATAGGTGGCAAACAGTGATGAAGGCCTGAAGCTTTAATGCCACTGAGTTGCAGAACTGAAGCTCTGGCACTTAAAAGAGTTTCTACATCACACTCTGGCCTCAGGCAAAAAAAGCAGCTCCTGTGGCAGCCCTGGCTTTTAATATGTGGACCAAAGATTCACATAAAGTATCTATGATTTACAGGCAATAAATATGGAAACTTTCCAGTGGTACAAATGAAGCAGATAGCCAAACTCTGCCATTGCCAAGAAAGAACTTGAATCTCTTGGCTGTGGATGCACCTTAATCCTAGTTCAAAGGTGCCATTTATACACCAAATGAGGCTTGCTCACCTACAGGCTTAAAATTAACATTTAAAGAAATGGCATGAAATGGGGGACAAGGATATAGCTACAACAGAAATATCCAATCATCAATGGACATTGACAGAAAAGTCTGCAATATTAAATGCTGATTTAAAGATTAAATCAGTCAGGTGCATAAATACAAAAGCTCAACATTATTTCACTAATAATTTTCTTTAAAGTGACATATTTTTTCTGTTACATGTAAAATGCTGCCCACAACTAATAGTGTGCACCTATTGGAGATGTTCACGTGTTAGTATCTGCACAAGTTTAGACAGAGATCAGCTGCTTCAAAGAAAATGCATAATTTGTGTTTTGCAGTCAACTGAACAGATTTGCTGCAATGGAAGATTTCTCCATAACTGCAGTGTGCAGAGACCCTATTTACAAATGGGGAAACAGATGGTACAGCCCCCTTCATGGGAGGTATGGAGAACTCCTCTCAAAGCAAAGGTGAAATGTGACAAACATTATCCCAAAACAGAAGTACATCATGGTAGTACTGGAGGCAAAAATATTTTCTCCCCACTGCTTTTGTTGCCAGTTCTACTCTGTCATGCAACGATCCAGTTCTGGAATGTGGTCTGGTCATCATAAGGATGACAAAGAGTTAATAGTATAGTAGGGAAGCTCACTACTCCTTGACACCAGAAGTTAGTAAAGAAAATCCACAGAATGCTGCTATACTGTGACAGACTGTACATTTGCGCATATGTTAACGGGCGACAACAGGATTCTATTATCAAATGCTCGACTTCTTTGCCCTTTTTCATCCTATTTACAGTTCCTGCAATGAATAAACAGCAATACAGCATTTAAAATATTTTAAATCGACTGTTTCTCTGCACTAGAACAGTACCTTACCGAACTGTGGTGGTTTCACTTTCAAAAAACTTTTACCATAACCTGGAAAAGTTTTCTGCAGTCTCCAGTTCAATTACATCATCAAGGCAATGAATACTAGTAGTTTTCTGGCCAATTCCCTCCCCAAAATGACATCACCATGACCATCTTAAAAACACACCTATGCTATGATGTCAAAGCTCCCTGGACCTTCCCCTACCCATACAAAAAGTAAATGCTAGAACAAGGAAACAGTACATGAGTCAAGGCTCACAGCAGGTAACAGCTCAAATTACCCTTATCACTCTGACAGCTTCTCGGCTGGAGTGTGGGGAGTGGCTTCTGTGTGGAGTCTGCATGTCCTCCCCGTGGTTGGGTGGGCATTCGAAAGACATGCGTAAATGGGTGTGCCTTCGCTGAAGGTTGAACGTCGAGCTGGCACCTCGGCGTTCGTCAAAATCTACTGCCAATCATTGGCGGACCAGAGTTCCGCTGTTGCGACCCCTAACCGGGAAAAGCCGAAAGACAACAACAACAACTCTGACAGCTAGGAAGTGAGGTGTGATGGGGGATGGGAGATGAGTTGAAGTAGTAAAAATCAGGCTTCACAAAAGACTGCAATTTAACCATTCTAAAAAAAAGCAGCAGTAAAAAGCACTTTGAAAGATTGTTCTGTGGCATTTGCATTGTTTGTGTTTTAAGTAGTCATCGAATGGTATGAAATATTACTTAAAACTGACAAAGTCACCAGTGTATGCATGTAAAATTAATGCAGTGACAGGAGCTTTAGAGAAGAAAAGGCCTGTGTGATGTAACTTTTTACAGACAAGCACTGTATTGTGGGATATCTACAGGCAGACTAAACAATCAGGATTACTTCAAGATACTAGACCCCATGTGGTCAGACTAAGAAATTATGTATAAAAATATTTAGAAACCTGTAAATAGTCCCAGAATGGTGTTAAAATGTAGGAAACACCAAAACTTGATGAAATAAACATGTTTTTTTAGTCTGTGAGTGGGGTTCTCCTTTAAGGAAGGACAGACAGTGTGTGGCGTATACTTTAGCAAAGAGTGAGTACGAGCACTGAAGAAAATCACAACTCTCAAAATCCTGTGACTAGCCCCTGTGCACATCTTTACACTTCTGTACCAAATACTATCCTTTGAGATCATATCTATATGGATCTATGCCACCATCTCCAAACAGTTCTTGGTAAAACGTAGGAGTTATGCAAACATCATGTATCTGACAACTTCGGCTCCATGTTAGTTTAGCAAGGATATAGACCTCAAAGAAGTAGCTATGCCGATGCCTGCACATAAAATTACTACATCTATAGGAGCCTTCACCCCAGCACAGGTGAACAAGTAGGGTAGAAATAATATCTAGCATGAACTAGTGCTAGTTAGAGTTATGAATCTGACATCTGGAGTAAAAAAATAAAAGGTAGAACTTTTTTCAAATAGAGACATCTCTTTTACAATAAGGAGGATTGTGAAAGTTACAGTTGTGCACCAATACCATAAATCCTTATGAGTTCCCAGCATAAGCACCACACATTTAGTCTCATGTAAACAATGTGCACCACAATCACCATAGTCACATTGCTTTTCCATACATGAGTCAAGACATAACTCCCGGGAAACAAGATAAACATATTACACTCCACTTACAGTTCCTAATGCACATCAGTGATGAAAACTACAAGCATTGTACCTACACTCAAGTGCAGAAGGCAACCCCCATCATTGTGACTTCATGTCATTTCATCACAGTCTCTGTCTTTATGAACTGCAGGACTAAATACCATAACTACCAAATACTGCACATACCACATCTCTGCTCCAGTCTGTGTACCCATTATGCCAAGCAGGGGCACATTCTACCAAAACAAAAGAAAATGGGTACTCTAAAGTAATGCAACATTACATCTCCCCTTCAGACATCAGAGAACTGTGTGCTAGTAAAAGCACATGCTATAATAAAGCTTTGCACACAAAAATATGCTGCATGTCAGTTAATGTGCTCATGTACTTTGAAAATAAGAGTGGAATTATCCACTCATTCTAGGCTTTAGATGGAACAGTCAAGCTACATCCACAATGAAAGGTTTGCAGCTCAGCATCACGTACACAAAGTGCTCTTCTGTGTTACTTGTGACAGAGACTTAAGAAGTATCAGGTGCCACTGGGTTGCCTATAGCAGGAAGCATAAAGCAGCCAATGGCCTGCTCTCATTGTATTTGTGTGTGCTGGGGGGTGGAATTCAGGGTTGGGGCATTAAGATTTTACACTGGGTACTTACCCTCTAATGGTAGATGGAAATGATGACATCTAGCGAATTCATGGTGAGGCATTCATGACATGTATCACTATATGATACATGTCTGCTCCCCTGTGATGCCCTTACAGTATGTGAAAAAAGAAGGTGGGTAGCCTGGGGCTCAGTCAGATACTCTCATTAACAAATGGAACCAGGGTGTACTACACTCAAACAGAGAGACAATATTAACAGGCAAATGAGTGTGTGGAGGCATGCCATCATTTGTCCTCTCAGTGGAATGGTGAACACAACATATGGTAAAATCTGAGAGAAAGTGATGACCGATGGCTAGGTCTGATAAGTTATTTTCATTAAAAGGTCACAAAACACAAGTCTCGGGGGGGGGGTCCAGAAAATCATTAGTAGTTAGTTCTGTTTGTTTGTAGTTGTTGCTTCCTTTCACCAAAAAAAAAAAAAAGACAATCTGCCTTCTAGTAACTCCCTACAAAAACACTGTATACAGTGAGCCGTAGTGCCTATCAGAGGTATAGATCACTATTAATCATATTGGTGCATCACATTAGCTACATGATATTACAAGGGCAATGTTCACTAGGATCAAGTACCTAAAAGATGTATAAACCATATTCAAAGAAGTAAAATTCCAAAGGTCAAAAAAAAAAAGAAAAAATAGATGCTTCAAAAGATCTGATTCCAGCAATCAGGACCCTACTGAGGAAATGCTCTCTAAGTTTATGACTGATATTACGACATGTGCTGTCCAGAGCCATACGCACTCCTGAGCACAGGGAGCTGCGTACTTTTCAGAAATATGCCAAGCTGGGGCTGACAAAAAGGAAATTCTAATGGCTACCTGGTAAAGAGGGCTCCTAAAAGTCAGATTTGAGATTTACAGTGATAAGGGAATAATTTTCAGAATGTAATGAAATGTATTTTGTCCGTGGTGTGCACAAAAAGCGTGCATAAGTGTGCGTGTGTGTGTGTGTGGGGGGGGGGGGTTACTGTGTGGTGTAAGTATATTACCAAGGTTTGTGCTTGCATACACATACTGACATATTGTGTAATCAAGATCATAGCTTTACTCTTCTCAGATTGTTCTCATACAACTAAATGCCTAAAACTCAGCCATGCAAATTCTAAATATGAGAGTAAAAAATGAAGGACTACTTTATAACCACAAAATACGTCAGACTCTATTCCTGTCTAATTCATCCCTTGCAATTACATAGTACATAATAGATCCTAACATCTGCCACTACAGTAACAGAAAAATGGGTCATTTAGCAAATAAGATAATACACATCTCAAAAAAGTCAGTATTCAATTTACAATACAAGCACAAAACCGCTGTAAATAAATGAAAAAAATATTCATTACTTAATACTACACAGTGAAGCAAACAGCAATTTTTATACATTAATCCTAACCTCTCTTATAAGTCTCTCTTACAAGACTTCAAAATAAATTTGAATATTCTGAAGGAGAAGCACTGAATTTCAAATGTTTTTTAAATGCTCCTTAAGAGTGAGGACTTTCTCAAGAACCGTTTAGATCCACCTAATCAAAATATTCACATTTAAGGCATCCTGTAGCAGAAACAAACTTCCTTACCTTGATCCAAGGATGGATAAGAGATTTAATGGCTGACATTCTTTTGCTGAAAAAAAAAAACAAGCAAGAATCAGCAGGTTAAGAACACTTAAAATACACTGCAAACCTGCAACTCATCACAAAAAGAGGACAGATTGCACTTCTTATGTATACAAGTATTAAAAACAGATACTAAAATAATAAGAGGAGCTTTCAGAACAATTTGGTTTTTGATTAATAAAAGTCAACAAAAAGTTTTTTACCTTTAATAGAAACAACCAAAAGTGCTCAAAAGAAAGTCTCAGAACGCCGAATACCAGAATCTCAAGTCGATAATGTCGAAGGCTTACAATCATGAACGGCCGATCCTTCTCAGGGAAAGGAAATACTTGTCCAGCTTGTGGAAATGTGCCACTTCCCCACTTTAATGTGATCCCGGAGTTGGTATATATAGTTAGGGGTGTAGGGGGTGCAGCCCCCCACATTGAGGGGGTGTGGGGGGCATAGATTGTAAGCTTTCAACATTCTTGTCTCAAGATTTTGGCTTCTGGCATTCGGTGTTCTGGGATTCGGGATTTGAAAGGTAATCCATATCTATCTATCTATCTATCTATCTATCTATCTATCTATCTATCTATCTATCTACCTACCTATCTATGTGTGTGTGTGTGTGTGTGTGTGTGTGTGTGTGTGTGTGTGTGTGTGTGTGTGTGTGTCCATCATCAGCTTTGTAACCACCAGAGATCCATTTCCTTTGTCTTTAGTAACTCAGCAAAACAGGGAAAATTGATTACAGGTACAATATACAAAAAAGTCAGTGGAATGACAGATGCATAGGTTGCTGTGAAATGTCTTTGTGCTGGTTATAGCATCCTGAGGATTTACAACATCAGATATTTTGCACATTAATTCTAAACTCTAATGTAATTCACCTACAAGTCTACAGCATGCTTGCCTACCTAGTTACCTCTTTATTTTTAATAAACTCCATAGCCAAGATAAATACAATTGTGGACAACCACCCAGTTCAACAATGCTTTGCACGACAAAGTAAATAATTAGATAGCTGGTTTAGTATCACTTGTAGCTTATCATGCAGCTAGTAAAACAGACACGTTTTTAGGAAGAACGAGCAGTTCTTTTCTGCTGCCTTAAAAACTGTCCCTAATTTTGGTTCTTCATTGAGAGATACGCTTCATTGCTCAAGAATTCTGGACAAAACCAAAAGTAATGGGAAGGCAAAAGCCCAAAATTAGGGACAGTTTTTAAATGTTACTACAATTCCCTGAAAATGTTAATATAACAACAGTTTTTGCATCACCATGCATTTTTTGAGCATTAAGAAGTATGAAACTGTAATGTCTGGCACTACTGACTGAATGTAATCCACTGTGATTTAAAATACAACAATGTTATGAGAAACATTGCAAAATATGATGCAAAATTAGGGATGCAATGTAAAATGAGGGACAGTTGAGAGGTATGAGCACACACACACACACACACACACACACACACACACACACACACACACACACACACACACACACACACACACGTTGTGTCTGGGTCAAACTACTTGATTATTGGCACCAGTCTTCTTTGCTACTTGAACCAGGTCTTTCTACAGAAAACAAAACCAATAAATGAAATGTATGCAATCAAAAATCTTCCTCCCCCTACACCAGATGCTTAACAATGTACAAGATGGAAATGTAGTCACACAGAAAGGAGAGATTTGGTAGATGGAGAGATAAAATGGAAACCTTCTGCAACATTCTTTGTTAGTGATCTACAGAGGCAGTGAGATACTGAATGTTTACGCTTTTACTATGAAAAAGCTCCCATGGTAGGTTTTGTACTAATGGAAAAGATTTGCAAACAAAACCTCAAAAGAGGTAAGGGACAATAATATTGAATGGAAATTTTCAGGTGAGGATACCCTTGTAAGACAGCTCTGCCAAAAGATGGTCTGTTCCTTCATTGGACACCCTAGCTATAGTAATTAGTAAATAAACACACATGCAGCTACAAGGTTATTGTACAGATGCCCAGCATAGATACATTTCCAAGACATTCTCAGGGGACAATGCCTTCATTCAAACTTATGAATACAGTTGCAGGAAGTCTACAAGCATCTAGGTGACTGAAAACAATGCAGGTATCCGAATCACTTAAAGTGCTGGCCTGCTTTCCAGACTTTCTTCTTCTTTACCAAGAGCAAAGATGGTAATTTTTTTTTTTGGCATAGATACTGCTCCAATCTACAGCACAAATTAATGGTGCATGTCAGAAGAAGTTACTGTGGTATGCCAAAAGCCAACAGAAAGAGTTCACCACTGTTCTATATTTTCAAGAAAATGAAGGACAGGTGAACCGGCCATTATTTCCTTTATCATATCATTACAGATCGCTCAGAAGCTACTTTTAGGAAAAAGCAGGTCCTTAAGGTATATCCAGCCATATGCAACACCAGAATTCCTTGCAGATAACTATCTAGATTCTAGGACACCAAATTAATGGAGACCAAAATAACAGTTTCAGGAAATAAATGTGAAACCTGTGAAGATATATGGGAAAAATCTTAGATAAAAAAAAACTCTCATTCATAACATTTAGGTTTGGGGATGACTGTTCTTGAAAGGCGCTTCAAATTATTATTCTGTGAAAAAAACTTCTTCAGTTTGTGGTAGAAACACTGTGTATATGAGTCCCTGGCAGGTACTTTCTCAATCACACCTTGAAAAGGCATCAGGGGAGTATTTGTCAAATGAAAGATAATAAGCAGAAGAGACAATCATGGCAATGCGATGACCACTGTTAGACACGCTTCATAACAGCAATTGGGGAAAACATGTACGTTTTGGGAACTTGTGTCAGGAATAACAGAAAGGCTTGTTTAAATGAAGGATTGTTTTAAGAATACATTGGTATAGGATGCCTAGCTCTGGCTGAACCAACCAAAGATACTGTGTCACAGCATTGACAGATCTGAGAAGCTAAAGGCTTGGCACATGCAGTGGGAGCAAGGGGTCTGAATAATGAGGAAACATCACAATTTACTCAGTGGCTTCTTGATAAGAGAGCACATGGGCCTGGACATATACAGTACTATGGGAAGGAAGTTAGTTGGGTTTAGTGAAAAAGGAGAACACCCCTGCACCAATACACCTTGGTGTGGAGGTGTAACTTTCACCTAGGAAGATAAAGTTTTTCATCCAATTTATTCAGTACTTTGTGAGCCCAAAAAGCAGGTTACCCTGCATGATTGAGATTACAGTTTACTGTGTAAGGCAGGCTTCCTGTGAGTGCACAGTAAGGCACATTTACATGGAAAGTTGGAGTCAACAGTTTGTGGAAGTGAAATCTAACAGTATCCTCTGGCACAATAAGCTTTCTATTTCTCTTTTACATGAATGTCATGGCTGCATACAGGTAAAGGAGTGTGTGTATTATGTTTTTTTTTCTTAAGTACTGAATTTAGTGTACTATACCATCAAACCTGTAGTAGCACTGATCTTGTGGTATTCATGAACAATTCATCTAGTGTTAAATCAATCCCTTTTTCAGTTATAAAAAATATCCAACAGATAACTAGTTAGCAGCTTTCAGTAAATCACGTTCTTCAAGATAAATATAATGTTTTAAACAGTCATTTAAGAACTGGATTTAAGCCAATGTCAATAAAGCTCCCAAATTTTTAAGTGTCAGTCACCACCTCTCATTTCACTAGCAACATAATCTAGAAGAAATAAAGAAAATGCCTTGTAATCTGAATAAACTGTTCAAATTACAAGAGATGTAAACGGGTGCACAAACATTAAATATATACTGATGCAGACAGCTTCAAAATGTGTAATTTTTTATGACTGTTCTTTTGGTTGTATCCATTTAGTGACATTACCTTACTTAAACCGAGACTTTCGTTGTTATGTCTCTCAGATGAATTCCTTTTATAATAAAGAAGAAAGTGCTAAATACTTACTTTTAAAATCAATTTCTGATTCCATTACTTGGGCGGTTTTTTTTTTATTTTACTACACTTGTAACAAGTGTTTGGAGGGTTTTTTTGCACTTTGTAACTTTGATATTATATCAAAGTGACACATAGAAACATTTTTCTATAGTCAGTCAAGGTCAGTGCCTTACTTTCTGTGGTATCTATCTTCATCCAACAAGTTTAAATTTAAGGTTGCTAAATGCACGTAATTTAAAATCATACGATAAAACTAACCAGCAGAACTACGTAAGAACAATATTGTATGTTAAAACATGAAAATCCTGAAAAACAGAAGGATATGAACAGGTCTCCAATCATAATCAAAGTGTTTCAGGCTCAAAAAATGCCTCAGCCAATGTTCAACAGCAGCGCTGTTTTGGCAAAGAAAACAGGGCATTCAGGTGGCAGTGGAAATATCTCCTTGAACTCAATAGTGCTCATAATGGACAAACAAAAGCAGGATATTAAGATTGCCTGAGTCAATATGTTGGGGGCAAAAGAAAGAATGAAGGAGAGGCCACTTTGGACATCTGCCTAGAGAATGGCTTATTGGTGGCCAACACATGGTTTTCCAAGAGAAACAGTCACAAGATCACATACAAGAGGTCTCAACATACAACTCAGGTAGACTTGTTCCTAGTAATGAATGGCACACTGGAGACAAGTTAGAGATCACAAAGCCATCCCTGGTGAAATGTCTGGACCCCAGCATAGACCACTTGTAGTCACAATCAGCGATAAGCAGTTATTAGAGAAGGCTTTAAGATCAACAAATAGAAGTCCCAAGACGTGGAAGTGAATGGAGTGAAAACAGTGGAGTTCAAGAAAATATATGTGGTTTTAACACCTCAAGAAATGGAGGAAGCAGTGGAGCAGAAAATAGTAGCATCTCAAAATGACATGTGTGAAGATAATAGGACAAATCTATCTATGGGCATGCTAGGTGTGGATTCAACTTACATAAGGAAAGGTGGAGTGCAGCAAGAAGTGGAAGACAGAAAAGACAGATAAGGCTAAGAAAGAATACTTGCTGACTAATGAACAGGCTAAGGCAGCAGTTACAGTGTCAAACAACAAGGTGTCAGAGAATCTCTACAAGCTTCTGGAAAGTGACTCAGCAGATGATAAGAAGAAGCACTATTATGTCGCAAGGTGACAAAGAAGGTAAGCTTAAGAAGCCATTGATAAGGGACAACATCAAAAATATGCTCACAAGCCCAGATACAAATGGCAGATGAAAGGAGGGCTTTAAGAGCTTCTGAATGAAGAAAACCCCACATCACCTGTACTGTCATGTGTACCTCCTATGATGAACTAAGAAGGAAAAAACTCCCTACAAGATCTGCAGACTGCACTAAGGAAAATGAGGGAAAGTGGCAGGGCAAATATGATGAAAATGCTGGGGGCATAAGAGGAGAAATAGCCCCTGAGGCTAATCATCACAGTATGGAGAGAAAGGATGAGAAATTACTATTTTAGCTGAAGTCTCATGTCACAATGCATAAATGTGCTAGAGAAGCTGAAAATGAATATGCAGAGAAATAGTAAAAAGTAAGATGGGAAACAAACAGGTCAGATTAAGAAGAAGATAAATTGGAAATGAGAAAAAGAGTCCAAATGGGCATTCCTAGACATGGGAAAACATATTACAAGGTCTCACAAAAGTCGATTTCAGCAGTTCTTTGATGGTGTAAAGATGCCAGAATTACTAAAGGCTACGTACAAGGCCTCAATAATACAAATACAATCAGTTTTTGAAGTCACAGATGGATTCCTAGTGTGACTGGGTGTACATCAGGGTTCAGCTCTGAGCTCACTTCTGTTCAAATTGCTGGTTACATCAGCAAAGATTTTGGATGGGATGCATCAAAAAAACCTGCTGTATGCAGATGATGTATGTGTAAATAATTATTTGGAACACATGCCATGGACTGATTATCATATTGTTACAAAAGGAATCAGCTGCTTTATTTCACTGCTTACTTATCAACACCTGTCTAACTGAAGCATTGAGGTCATGGAAATGTGAAGATAAGGCCTTTTTTTTTCTCATCCCCAGAGTTGTTCTGTCTCGGAGTTAGTATATTTAGCAATGCAGAATGTTGAAGCTGAAGAAAGGGTTTGCCTCCCTCAAGAACAAAAGTGGGTTTTTTTTGTTTTTTTAATTCAGTCAATGGAATGGGATTTCATTTTCTTACTGCAGTTAACTCCAATGAAAGCTTCATCTAAGCTTAGCCACATACTCAGTTATACATGCTGCAGGGGGTCTATATCATATAATTGAACTTTCAACTCATGAACCTCCATTCATCAAACCAAAAATAGTGAACCTGCACTTCAGTGAACATGAAATTCAGCTAATTTCTAAAATAGGAAATACATCAGTTGGTCAACAGCAGGAAATGTGTCCTTTCCCCACTGTAGTGCGATCTCAGAGTTGGTATATATAGTTGGGGTTGTGTAGGGGGCATAGCCCCCCCCCCGGGTGGGTTTGACATACTGCAATTTGTCTGATGGTCACTATGTTGGCTAATTTATGCCATTCCCTTTTTTAGAAATTCACTGAAGTTCAGATTCGCTGAAGTGCACGTTCATTGTTTTTTGGTTCGATGAATGGAGTTTCTCGGTGTTGAACATTCGATTATACGATATAGACCCGCTACAGGTACATACATACTTACTCACCCCACACACTATATTGCATATACATCTAGGTAAGAGTCAAAAAGTTTACACTAGACAAAACATTCAGAGAAAACTGCAAGAAAGACTCGGCCAAGCTAAAAGTCTTTACTGTGCACTACCTTAAAACTCCTGTAGTGGAGGTCCATAAGATACATGCAAATGACCTCTTACATTGTCAGCTACATGGCTTCTGAATGCCCATGACTTTTTACTTTTTAAATCTTTACGGGTTCAGACATAGACACACACACACACACACACACACACACACACACACACACACACACACACACACATCCCTAACAAAATGCAAGTTTGTCAAAAAAGTGAGTATATGTGGCAATATTTAGCAAAGGTTCAAGGTCTGCTGTATCATAACAGTAATCACATGAAGTAAAATAGTTATTTTTAAGAGTAAAAACGGGGTGAATTATATGGTTTAACGATAAACACTTGTAAAATGGAGCTGGTGCTCTTTAGGACAAGAAAAGCCCTGGTGTTTCCTGTCTGAATTTTTAAGTAGTCAAGTTAAACTAGAGTCTCTGCACTTCTGCTACAATGTAACATTTGGTGTATCACGTATTGCTGTTCGCAACTGGGAGTGTCGGTATGGTTTGTGATGTAAAATGCCTGCGACTAGGATTGCATTGGTGTGGTTTATTTTCACTTATATACATACATATGTGTTTGTGTGTGTGCGTGTGTGTGTGTGTGTGTGTGTGTGACTGCTTATGTCGTAAGTGATAGTTTAATAAACATGTTTTTTGTTTTAAAAAAGGGCAGGAGTTGAATAATTTATATAAGGTTGCTTAGGCTATATGATATATAACAATATATGTGAAGCATAATGTTTGTTAATTTTAACTTGTTAATACAGTTTGATTACTTTTACATAAATAAAAATGGGCCTTTGTCACAACTGATAATTCAATAAAGCTGTTTAAGAAATAAATAAATACATACATTTTACTGAAATCACCTTTGTCTATAAAAGTCAATGCATTTTTCTTAGGACTTTGTACTAATGTGAATAAAAAGAAACATTTCTTGTTGCAGTGGTGGTGCTTTTTCCCAGTCAATGATGTGTGCAAAGTAGAAACTCCTCTAAAACTGTTAATAAGCCTCCAAAAGAAAGAAGGCAAAACATCTATAGGTAGCATTTCAAATGGTAATATGAGAGAATATGTCAGGAGACAACCTGTTTGTTTTAAACTGAAAAGATTCCATTTGGAAGTGTGGATCAGTAGATCCGTTTCACATCAAGAAAACATAGTCAGAAACTGATCGCCTTCCTTAACATCCAGGAACTACTTAAAAATCCACAACAGCTTAAGCCTTGTATGGGAAACTGGCATAATCCTGCTAAAAATCGCCAACTGATTTTTGTTGTTTCAAATTTCCAGTACATTTGATATGGCCAACCACTCCATGCTAGCTCAGAATTTAAAGATAAGTAAAACAAGAAGTTGGTGTCTCATGTAGTTTATCACTAAGGTCTGATCAATGACAGCTACATCAAACTCATAAAAGCTGTATTAGGAGTGCCACAGTTCACTGTCAAGGTATATTTTATGTAGAAAAACAAAGGCAAGGCATACTTTCATAAGCAGTTACTAGGCATGAAGTTCAGGAGACCACTAAGACGCATAGTTCAGTTTCCCAAGTGTCCACTGTGCTCCCTAGTTAAGTAAATTGCTCACAGTCGGTGAATGGAGGCTGAGGGAATCCAACCCTGCAGTACAGGAAACAACTTGCTAGTAGCTCATAGCCTTAATCCTGAGAACTAACTGGCAGAAGTATCCAGAATGCTGATGCAATGTACCACTGGCTTCTTCCAACAAAATCAAATGAGTACTAAACATTCTATAACTAAAGCTGAAACAACTACGAATATATTTACTTCACAATATTTGCATCTTTAATGAAAAAAATATTTTATTTTCAGAAAGAAAAAGAAGGACCAGATCAACTTGGGAAATGAAATGCTTCTGTTGTATGAATATTTGAAACTATGTCTAAATAACAGCTTAAGCTACTCTGATCATCTACGCTAATCTATAGCCAAGTCAAATAAAACCCTTGGGCCACTTTGCTCAGTTAAAAAAAGTACAGTTGTGTACACTTACCATAAATATAGATGTTTGAGTGTATTCACTGTTGCAGTCATCACATTTGGGGTTATCTGCCTGCAAGTAGCCCTCAGTCAGCCTGAATACCAGAATCTTTGGATTTCTGCGTCGGATGCTGTCACTTCTTCCATGATGTCATGGGTATAAAACATGCAGCAGACACCATTACATCAGTTTTTCTTGCCCCAGATATCAGGAGCCCCCAAAAAAGGAAGCAACTACATGGTGTGGAACACCTCCAGTAAAAAGTAAATACCATTGCCAAAGGATATGGCCAAAAAGAGGATAAGTAGAAAGTATAGAAAAAGTCAGGGGGCAGGAGGGAGGGTAACCAGGACTGCAACAGTGAATACACTTGAACATCTATATTTATGGTAAGTGTACACAACTGTACTATGTTCTTCGTGTTTCACTGTTGCAGTCATCACATTTGGGTTGATTCCCAAAGCTGAGGATGGGTGGAGGTAGTTAAGAAGCATTAGGGCTGGCAATTAGGCCCTGTAAGACTGCTGTGACAAATCCAGCTCTGGGTTTAGAAAAGATAGGCAAGTGGTAATGCTTAGTGAAAGTGTGTACAGAGCTCCAGGTTGCAGCTTCCAGGATGTCCCTGGTAGGGACTCCCCTGAGAAAAGCTGTAGAGGTTGATGTAGCTCTAGTGAAATGTGTTTTGGTCCCCTGTGGGATAGGTTTCCCATGGTGTTTGTAGCAGACATGGATGCAGTGTGCTATCCATTTAGAAATGTTTTGCTTTGAAATGGCCTTGCCCTCTGCCCCTGCAGCAAAGCTGAAAGGCTTAGTCCTGTCCAGATAGAACCTAAGCTGCCTGTGCACGTCCAGGGAGTGCAGGATCCTTTCCCCTTTATTTTGAGGATTAGGGAAAAAGGTTGGCAAATGAATGGACTGGTTTAATGCCACACTAGATACCACCTTGGGCATAAAGGAAGGACTGGTCCTGAGGGAAACCCTGTCCGCATGGAAGATAATGAAGGGCTCCACTGCCATGAGGGCTTGCAATTCAGACACTCTTCTTGCTGAAGTGATGGCTAGAAGTAGAGCTGTTTTCCATGAGAGGAATATAGCAGCAGGTTCAAAGGGCGGAAGCGTGAGTTTTTCCAATACAGAGTTAAGGTCCCAGGCTGGAGGGGTAGCTCTCCTGGGGGGGGGGGGGTCTTAGATTTTTTTGCTCCTCTCAGGAACTGTTTGACGAGAGGATGAGAGAAGAGTGGTTTAGTGTTATAATGAGCTGAGATGGCCGAGGCATGAATCTTAATAGAAGAGAAAGCTAAACCTTTGTGGAGCATTTCTGTTAAGTAATCTAGTATATTTATTTTTATTTTATTTTATTTTACATTTGTTAACTGGGCTAGTCGAACTGGATATATTTCCATTTTCAGTAGAGGCCCGGGGAGAAAAGCTCCAGTGGCAACAACTAAAAATTGAAATTTAAAAATTTTAAATTAAAAATCAATATTAATACAAAGTAAATGAAAGGATTTCAATAGAATATTATTAAAAATACAGGAAGTAATAAGAATACTAAAAATACAGGAGTATTAATAAAGTAAAGCAGGTATTTACAATAGTAAAGGTGACAATATGTTCAGGATAATTCAATATGCAGTGAGATACATGTAGACTATCAGTACATCAAACAGGATAGAGACATTTAGAGCATCAAGCAGGACAGATTAAACCAGTATGTTGAATTCTGTTAAGCAGTTACAGTCCTACTTCAATGAATATGAAATAAATTGAGGTTCAAGAGGAGAGATATCTGTAGTGAATGAGAAGGTTAATCAGGGTTACTGCAGGGGCATAACCAGTGTGTTTTGAAGTGTATTTTGAGGTTTTGTTTAAAGAGAGGCAGCGAAGAAATTAAAGTTAGTTCATTAGGCAGTAGGTTCCAGTTTTTTCCCACAGAGTTGGAAAACAGAGAAACTTCAGCCATGTTGTAAGACTTGCTTATGCTAGCAAGAAGTTTGCTGGAAGAGCAAAGAGAATTTAGAATTTTGAATGGGGATTATGAGATTGGAGAGTATAGGAGTGCTGTTAGGTTTATAAAATATCTTGTGGGCAATGGTGAGTTGGGAGACTTTCAGTTGGTTTTGAAATTCAAGCCAGCTTAGCTGCATTAGATTCAGACAGTGGTGAGTTCTAAAAGGATTGCCGGTGGCAAATCTGGCGATGTTATTATAGGAATTAGCTAGTTTGATGAGATTATTTTTCTTTAGATTAGTGTATATTGGTGAGGCATACAGAAGAGTTGAAATTAAATGGGAGTGTGCAATCTTAGTTCTGGCTATTGGTGTTAGGAAAGGTTTCATTCCATATAAGGAGCCTATTTTTCTGTTGACAGTTTTTATGTTGTTGTTTATGTGGCTGTCAAATGTAAGGTTATTGCCAATAGTAACTCCTAGAAATTTAGTGGTAGAATCGGGGAATATAACTGTGCCATTATTGGAGATGACAGAGAAATCTATGAGGGAGGATTTACTGGTGGGTGTGAAGAGAAGGAGTTTAGTTTTTTTGGCATTGAGCAGGAGACATTTTGTGAACCATGTTTCAACTATGTTGAAAACATTTTGAGTAAGAGAATGTAGATCAGTTGGGGAGTTTGCTGAGCATATTAGTGTAGAATCATCTGCATATTGAATGCAGGTGGCCTGTGGAATGGCTACATGGAGGTCGTTGATAAACAGTGAGAAAAGAAGTGGACCTAGAATAGAGCCCTGAGGGACTCCGAGTGTGACTGGCAGAAGGGATGATATATTATTTTCCCAGAAAACTGCCTGTTGCCTATTGCTAAGGTAGGACTTGAACCATTTAACTGCCAGACAGTCAAGGGAAAGGGATTCAAGAATGTTGATAAGAAGGGCATGGTTTACCATGTCAAATGCTTTTGAGAGGTCAATAAAGATTGCAGAAGAGAGGTTGTTTTTATTACGATTTCTATTGATGGCTTCTGTAAATGATAATAGGGCAGTTGTGGTGCTATGGGATGGTCTAAAGCCATGCTGACAGTTTGCTATGATGTTATGTTGAGATAAATGGTTTAATAGTTGTTGGTGAATGCATTTTTCCATAATTTTTGCTAAGGGTGATAATAGAGCTATTGGCCGGTAGTTAGAATAATCATTAGAGGTACCCCCTTTGTGTAGGGGGATAATATGGGAGATTTTCCAGATGTCTGGAACGATTCCTTCTTTAATGGTTCTATTTATGAGGATGGATATGGGATAAGAAATTACCTTGGCTGCTCTTTGCAGGTATTCAGATGGTAGCTGGCCAGCAGAACGAGTAGAAGGTTTAAGTTTTTGGATGAACTTATAGATGAGAGTGGTTGCAGATGGAATGTTGGTAGAGTGCCAGGAATGGTGGTGGGGAGGCTTGAGTTGTCAGGGACTAGTTGATTGGCTAGTGATTGTATGGTCTCTGTGAAGAAGGTATTGAAGGTATTGGCAGTTTGATAGGGGGTATTTTGTTCAGCCTGAGATGGAGTAGGTGTATGTGAGTGGCCTGGGAACAGCAGTTTATTTATACTAGACCAGAACTTTTGGGGATTGTTTTGGTGATTTTGCTGTAATTTACAGTAGTAGTTCTTTTTGTCTGTAAGTATTGCCTTTTTTGTAATATTTCTTAAATGATTAAAAGTTTGTTTATCTGAGATATTTTTGTTAGCTCTCCATTTAGCCCAAGACTTGTTCCTAAGTAAAATTTTTTGTCTGGTTTCTTTAGAAAGCCAGGGGGCAGACTTGGACTTCATTCTAATGGACCGTTTGGATGCGTGCTTACCTAGGATCGATAAGAATCTGGAGTTTAGGTATTTAACAGCTTCTTCAAGTGGTAGGGTTTTTAAAGGGTTCCAGTCACAGGCTCTAAGTTCATTTTGGAATAGTACTGGGTTAAAGTGTTTATTGGTACGTGCAATCCTATATGTGGGGGGGGGGGGGGTTAGAGATATCATTTTTTTGCCTTAGGATGTAGGTCAAAGAGTAATCACTTACATCGTCTGGCAGAATTCCTACCTTGTAAGCTTGTTTCTGTTTATTTATAAGTATCCAGTCTAAGGTGCTCTCTTTATTATTTGGTTTATTGATTCTAGTTGTGGAGGTGATAGCTTGACTAAAGCCGTGAAGGTTGATATGGGAGGTAGGATTATCAGCGTTAACAACTTTCCAGTCAGTACTAAAATCACCAAGTATTACTGTTTCTTGGGAGTAGGTTGAGGACACCCAGCTTAGAATATCCTCTGTAGTATTGATATTATTACCAGGGGGTAGGTAGATACAGATGATATATAAAGATTTATTTTCGTTGATTTGAAATCTGGTGATAAGGACTTCTGCCTTACTATGCTGAGTGGAGATTTGAAGTCCATCTTTGAATAGAACTGCTACTCCCCCACCTTTGCTTTTTATTCGGTCTTGTCTTAATATATTATATCCTTGGGGAATGATTTCATTGTCTTTGGTGTCTGGTTTTAACCACGTTTCTGTCAGGCAGAAGATGTCAAAGCAGTGACTATCTAGAAGGGTATGGAGATGGGCTACTTTGTTTTTAATACTGCAGATATTTAGGTGTCCTATTAGGAAAGAGTTTGGTAGTTTAGGGTGGGTTATTAGGGTAGCAGAATTGGTAGGGCCAGGGTTACGGTGGATGTCACCGTCTTTTAAGGAGGGATTACTTAGTTTGATTGTAGAAGTATTTATAAAGTTGGTTAGATATTTTACTTTCTTTACTGTGGGTTTATTGTATTTAATGTGGGAGAATCTATGGTATTTAGGTAGTAGATAGGTGAGAACAAAAGTGATATTAGTTTGAATATTAGGGAGTATGGGAGTATGTATAGTTGTTTGTTCTGGAGAGTAATTAAAATGGTAATAGTACAGTTTTTCAAAGGAGGTGATGAGGTAGGTGGAGGTGAGAGCAATTGAAATTAAAACTAAGGGTATTGGTTTGGTCATTTTAGTTTTTACTACTAAAGGCATCTTGTAGAGATATGTATAAGAAGTTTTAGGAGTTAAGTCTAAAATTAAAAAGGTGGTATTGAATAAGAAGAGTGTTTAGAGAAGGGAATTAATACTTGTTAGCTAGAAGGAAAGGGATATGGTAAATACTAAGTATTGGGTTATAGTCACTGGTAGAAAAAAAGATGTATGAGTGTGGTTAATTTTGTGAGAAGGATGGTGAAAGGGATTGGTTAATTGGGAGAGAGGGTGTGGTTTAAGAAGTATAAGTTTAGGACCACTGAGGGTGGTTGGGAATTGGGGGTAGGGTACGGGAGCGGAGTGAGCCCGCAGGGCAAACGGAGCGGGTCTCAGCTGAGAGATGCTGGGGGACAATCAGTTATACAGTGAGACTGTGTTCTACAAGCTTTGAGTAGGTAAGAGGCACTTTCTTTATTTACTTAACATAAGACATAAGGAGGTGAGCTTTTAGTAAAGATGTGTATGAGAAGAGGTAAAATTAAAGAGTTCTATAGCAAGGAAAAGTAAGGTTATTTAGAGAGTCAATTAAGTAGTTCTATAACTGGGGTAGTAAGTGATAATAGAATAAGCTGTCTGGTTTATTTATATTTAAGGCTAACAAGATTAAATTCCTTTTTTACAATCCTTCAAGGGGTGGGGGGGTAGTTACCTGTAGTAAGAGTACTAACAGGGTTAACTGAGAGAGGTTAGTACGCAGGGCTAGAGGAGTTTGGCTGGCAGTAAGAAACAGCTTTACATGTCTTGAGTTCTGCTGCCCTCTAGTGGTATATATAGGAAATTACATGAGATTCACTAGTATAGGAGGTAAAGGGAGGAGAAAAAGTAGTATATTAATAGCTTAATAGATGGCCTATGGGGTAGGTCCACGGGTGTGCTGGCCCTTACAATTAGTACAACTTTAAAGCACTCACAATTTAGTTAAATACCTAAAATAACTGTAGGTTGTCACCTACACTGTGAGGCTGAGCAAGGAGAGACTAAGTAGTACACGTAGGGTTTTCCAGTTGGATATTCCCTCCTGTTCAGATAGGAATTCTTTGCCTTGCTAGGTTGCTGAAAAGGGGCAGCCTGTAACTCAAGCACATCAATCTATATGAGGTAAACTGGGCACAGTTGTGTCCATTCCCTGAGACTGGCTCCAGGAACAGTATCTTTTCCACTTTTCCAAATAGGATTTTCTGGTACTAGGCCTCCTTTCCTCCACAACGACATCCAGCACTTGCTTACTGAGGGTTGCTGATGATGAGTTCAGGGGATGAGCCAGGCTGCCAGGTTCAGAGTCTGGAGCTGAGGGTGCAAAATCTGTCCCTCCTGCTGGGACAGCAGGGAAGGGGTCTGAGGCAGGTGCCATGGTAGCACTACTGTCAGACTGCGCAAAAGAGGATACCAGTGCGGCATGGCCAGTCTGGTGCAATCAGGATTTCTGTTGTCTTGTCCTGTTTCATCTTTAGTAGATCCTTTGGGAGGAGGGGCAGAGGGGGGAAAGGCATAGGTTGATAGGCTTTCCCAGGTAAAGGACAGGACATCCACTTTCCAAGCCTGGTTGTGGGGAGTTCTGGTGCAATATTTTCTCACTTGATAGTTCTGAGGAGAAGCAAAGAGGTCCATATCTGGTGCCCCCCATCTGTCCCTCAAAAGCTTGAATATTTTGGGTTCCAGTTTCCACTCATGTGGGTCCATGAGATTTCTGCTTAAGTCGTCTGCCAGTGAATTTAGTTTGCCTGGCAGGAATTGAGCTTGCAGGTGCACTTGGTTGCTCATGGCTGTGTTCCACAGAACCATGGCTAATCTGCAGAGTGGGTAGGAATGGGTTCCCCCTTGCTTGTTTATGTACATAACTGTGGTGTTGCCTGTCTTTACCAATAGTTGTCTTGGATGAATAAGGCCTTTGAAGGCTGTCAGAGCATTCTGTACATCTAACATTTCTTTTGATTGCTATGCAGGTGCATTTGCTTTGGGCTCCATTTGCCTTGAATGCATTGTCCTGCCATGTGAGCCCCCCATGCAAAGTCTGATACGTCTGTTGTTAGGGTTTGGGTGGCTGGGGTTGAGTGAAAGCGAGTCCCTTGTTGTGGTAGCAGGCCTCTGCCCACCAAAGGAACTCTGTCCTTAGGCAAGGAATGATAGGAATTATTGTTTCCAGGTCCTGAGAACGTTGACACCAGAGACTTTTTAAGTACCACTGAAATTTCTTCATATGCAGTCTTGCATATGGAATTAGTAGAATGCAAGAGGCCATGAGCCCTAGGGCTTGCAGTATTTGTCTTGCAGATAGCTGGGTTTTGGTGGCCAGTAGATTGAAGTAGTTTGTCAGATAAATTTGTTTTTCTGGAGTGAGGAATGCCAAATGGGAAGTTGTGTTCAAGCTTGCTCCCAGCTTAAAAACCTCAGCTTTGGCCAGCTAAGAACTTGCTGTATTCAACTGGACGTATAAGAGAATTTAAGTACATTTATCTGCACTTTTGTTTTCCAAAAATATAGTATTTAAATTGATTTTAACTGTGTGTTGCAGGAATATTAACTGAACTGGAAGTTAGTCAGTGTTTGCTGAATTTTGTTATTTGCTAGTAATTACAGGTGTGGGGGTAGCCACATTCTTTGATTTCCTGTCCTTGCCTATTTAAGTGGTACAGTGTGAAATATTTTCTGCTTAAAAACCTCAGCTTTGGCCGGCTAAGAACTTGCTGTATTCAACTGGACGTATAAGAGAATTTAAGTACCTTTATCTGCACTTTTTTTCAAAAACATACAGTATTTAAATTGATTTTAACTGTGTGTTGCAGGAATATTAACTGAACTGGAAGTTAGTGAGTGTTTGCTGAATTTTGTTATTTGCTAGTAATTACAGGTGTGGGGGTAGCCACATTCTTTGATTTCCTGTCCTTGCCTATTTAAGTGGTACAGTGTGAAACCTCAGCTTTGGCCGGCTAAGAACTTGCTGTATTCAACTGGACGTATAAGAGAATTTAAGTACCTTTATCTGCACTTTTTTTTTTTTCAAAAAAATACAGTATTTAAATTGATTTTAACTGTGTGTTGCAGGAATATTAACTGAACTGGAAGTTAGTCAGTGTTTGCTGAATTTTGTTATTTGCTAGTAATTACAGGTGTGGGGGTAGCCACATTCTTTGATTTCCTGTCCTTGCCTATTTAAGTGGTACAGTGTGAAATATTTTCTGCTTAAAAACCTCAGCTTTGGCCGGCTAAGAACTTGCTGTATTCAACTGGACGTATAAGAGAATTTAAGTACCTTTATCTGCACTTTTTTTTTTCAAAAAAATACAGTATTTAAATTGATTTTAACTGTGTAGTAAATCAAAATAGCAGGACTGAGCGAAAACAAGTGTAACACTTAAAGTTCAAAGTACTTTATTATCAATAATTAATAAGATAAGTAGCTGTGTAGCTTCATCAGATCTTACATTCATTCTAAGATTCCACATCTTATATATATATACACAGGTTTTAAACAATTAATCAATCAAGTAAGTTAATTGGTATGATTATTTAAAGAAGCAGGCAGACATCAAAGACCCAGCTTAATATACAAATCTGATAAAGATAAAACCATATCTATTTTAATTACAAATATATATGTACTAACTGATATGTTTTTTATATATATTTTTTATATATAACTTTTTTATATATGTGTTTCCTATGTATACTTTATATATGAGATTGTTTTTAAATGGTTTTATCTTTATCAGATTTGTATATTAAGCTGGGTCTTTGATGTCTGCCTGCTTCTTTAAATAATCATACCAATTAACTTACTTGATTGATTAATTGTTTAAAACCTGTGTATATATAAGATGTGGAATCTTAGAATGAATGTAAGATCTGATGAAGCTACACAGCGAAAGCGCATATCTTATTAATTATTGATAATAAAGTACTTTGAACTTTAAGTGTTACACTTGTTTTCGCTCAGTCCTGCTATTTTGATTTACTATAACTTTGATTTATACTGCTTGCACGAGCGTTTACCAGCATAGCAGCAGCCTCCATTACTTGTTTTATACATTATATTTCTTGCTTTGCTGCTAACTGGGACAAGTGTTTTGCGTAATATGACTGACATCGAATTGGACTACATCCCAAGAGGTGAAGACCGAGGGAGTGAGGTAATGCGACCAAGAGGTGAAGACCGTATTGCAAAGCAGATTTAAACAATACCCCAATGAAGTTACTAACGCTTCGTGCTTCTTTGAGAATGTGACTGCTACTGATGACGTGAATGAAGGTGCAGTTGACTCGGAAAGGCTGCATATACTACTAGAGGGGATTGAAAAGGATTTCATGAAGCTGAAACGCCTGCAAACACAGAGAATACATTTTCAGTTTTGCCTCGATCAAAACATTATTCCAAGAGGCTTAAGGGTTTTTACGATGCCTAGCCAGGGCAAGGATTACCCCGAATTGCTAGCGAAATGGCAGAGACTTCATATAGAGGTGAGTCGGAATTATCTTAGACTTTTAATAGACTTTTTTATACCAGAAGAAAGTAAATTGATAGAAAGCATAAATGCGAAGAAACAAATGTTATATAGAGACTTTGCTGATGTTCTGGTTCAACCACTACTGGAGAACTTACTGGACTGTGTTTTAGCATTTGAAAGGAAGCTACTACAACAAAAAAGGAATAAAGCTAAAAGAGACATTAATGATTTTAGACAAAGCCATGTCTTTACTTGGCCCAGACCAGGGCATGGACAGAATGAACGTAATGCAATGGTGAACAATGATAATGCTATGAATAGTTCACAATATGTGAATAAAAGGAATGTAGAGAATGTTATCTCATGTGACAATATTAGTAATGAGGTTAAGAAGAATATGTGTACTTTAAATGCTCCAAACAATAATGCTGGGAATAGTAATATGTCGACTTTAAATGTTCAGAGTATACCTTCTGCTGATGAGATTACAGAATTAAATGATGATGTTTGTACAGAGAATGTAGCAATCGATGTAACTGATAAACCCCACTGTAAAGATTCAATAGATGTTATACACATCATACACCCCAGTGTGAACTTAGACACTAATTTACATCCTATTGTTCACATAGTTAAAGACAAGACACCTCATATGAATCGAGACTCTGAGGCTGTAGTGAGTCCAAAGGTTAAAACCACAGAAAAATCTAGCAATAAAACAAATGCTGAATTGGTTTTTCCTCTACCGATACGTATGGACAAAGGCCCACAGAGGTCGAGGTCTATGAGTCGTGGGAGGCAGAAGAGGAAATTTTCAGGAGACATTCCATCCAAATAAACTTTAAAGAAAATGTGGACGCACAAGAATTAGTGCACAATATATCAAGTAAGACACTAACTTATGAAGATATTCAATTGTTAAGCAAGGGTCTAAACTTTATTCCAAGAAGTCACAGTAAACTAGCAGACACAGTCACTGACTTGAAAATATTTTGCAGAAATGTCATGCTAAAATTGTTATATAAAACCCAAACTAGCAATACTTCTAAAACAGAAGCATTCACATTTAAGAGACTAAGTGATTTTGTACAACCCATCACCCACTCGTTGAGGCATATTTGAAGTTAACTGAAGATGAGTTACATGTATACTATGCAGATAGAGTAGAGCAAAAAAGATGTAAAAGGAGAGATAATTTAACTTATAAACAAAGAGTAAGTCTAAAACAATTACAGGAAGACCCTACTATAGTTATTAGACCAGCTGACAAAGGAGGCAGCATTGTTGTTATGGATATGCAAAATTATATCGGAGCAATGACAGAATTGATGCAGGACAAATTCTATGATTTAATAACAAAAGACGATGTTATAGAAACTATAAGATATGTGAAGAATACGCTAGAGGATATTTTCAAAAGTAAACTGATTGACAAGGAATTATTTGACTATCTTAATATTCTAACACCTACTATACCAGTTATTCAAGGACAGCTGAAAATACACAAGGATAATAAGAACCCACCCATGAGACCAATAGTTTCTGGACGAGGTTGGGTCACAGAACATCTATCAGTATTTGTAGAAAAACATCTGAGGGCTGTACTAAATAAAAATAAAATAGTACTAAAAGACACTAAACAATTCCTTACAGAATTTTATGATTGTATTCAAGACAAAACAATCACTAAAGACTATTTATTTGTCACATTTGACATACAGTCACTGTTCACAGTGATTCCCAATGAACTGGGCTTGAATTATACATTACAGTACCTGAAAAATCATAGTGACTATACCAATGTACTTATTGACTTAATAGTTCACTTTTTGGAATTAGTCTTAGAAAATAATGTCTTTATGTTCAAGGATAACATCTATAGACAGAAAGATGGCGTAGCCATGGGTACATCTTGTGCCAATAGCTACGCCAATATGTTTCTTGCACATTGGGAAGAACATACATTATTTCTACCAAATTTCTTTGAGAAACATGTGATATTTTACAGACGTTTTGTGGATGATGTCTTTATTCTTTGGAAAGGGACACCCCAACAACTTGAATCCACATACCTAATCATGAACAATTTAATACCATGTCTTAAGTTTACCATGAAGTTTTCAGAGGATAGAATTGAGTTTCTAGACTTATATATAGAGAGGCTACATAATAATTTAATTAACACTGGAGTTCATTGTAAAACATGTCATGTTAACTCATTGCTTCTAAGATCCAGTATGCACCCTCCTTTTGTCTTTAGAAATATTGTGAAAGGACAAGCTATTAGAGCTTCCAGACTGAATCCAATGGAAGAGGGATTTCACACTGAGATAAATGATTTGAAATATAGACTATTAAACAGAGGATATAAAGTCGAGGAAATACATTCTAAGATAGACGAAGTGTACAATTTACGCTCCACTTCAGCTATGCCATACTTTGGATCCAACAGTGCTAGCTATAGTGAGAAACAAAATATGAGTGAATCTTTGACTAAATTCTCCACCTTCTTTTCCTCTGATCATATAGCGATTAAGCAGATTATAGACAAACACTGGGGTATATTACAGATAGATGAAGAAATTAAACAGATAGTAGGAGAAACACCGAGGTTTATCTTTAAGAATAAACACAACTTAAAAAGAATGTTATGCCATCCTAAATTTGATAGGAAATCTATACAGAATGGATGCACAAGACGCTGTGGTCGCTGTAATTTCTGTTGTTAAATAGACAGTAAGACAGAATTCTTTCATCCTGATCAACAGAAAGTTTTTAATATAAGAGCTGAAGCCAACTGCATGACTTCTCATGTGATATACCTAGCTGTTTGTCAATTATGTTCATCCTTCTATGTTGGTAAAACAAATCAACCACTGAGGGATAGGATAAGGGAACATGTATATCACATAAGGAAAGGTACATTACATAATGCCCTTGCCAAGCATGTAGCATTAAATGACAACACACATAGATTTTTGTTCAAGGTACTTGAAGTAATTACTCCCAACTCTAGAGGAGGTGACATTAAGATATATACAGAGAGTAAGGAAACTGAATGGATAATTCTACTAAGATCAGATAAAGGATTAGGCCTCAATGATAGGGCCTCTATCAAGCCAAAATTAAGACAGCGTAGAAACATTAGACAAACCCCCTAGAAATAGGTATTCTATCTCTCTGTAAACTAATTGTCTTTTATATCACTACCATGTCATTACGTCATAGATTTAGTTACCACATGTAGTGTGGTTACTTTATTTTATAAGACATTATATTAATTTATACATACATATATATGAAATTTTATATGTTAGACATTAAGCATACTTGTCTATAGAATCTTTCTCACACTAATATCTATTTTAATTACAAATATATATGTACTAACTGATATGTTTTTATATATATTTTTATATATAACTTTTTATATATGTGTTTCCTATGTATACTTTATATATGAGATTGTTTTTAAATGGTTTTATCTTTATCAGATTTGTATATTAAGCTGGGTCTTTGATGTCTGCCTGCTTCTTTAAATAATCATACCAATTAACTTACTTGATTGATTAATTGTTTAAAACCTGTGTATATATAAGATGTGGAATCTTAGAATGAATGTAAGATCTGATGAAGCTACACAGCGAAAGCGCTTATCTTATTAATTATTGATAATAAAGTACTTTGAACTTTAAGTGTTACACTTGTTTTCGCTCAGTCCTGCTATTTTGATTTACTATAACTTTGATTTATACTGCTTGCACGAGCGTTTACCAGCATAGCAGCAGCCTCCATTACTTGTTTTATAGATTTTAACTGTGTGTTGCAGGAATATTAACTGAACTGGAAGTTAGTCAGTGTTTGCTGAATTTTGTTATTTGCTAGTAATTACAGGTGTGGGGTAGCCACATTCTTTGATTTCCTGTCCTTGCCTATTTAAGTGGTACAGTGTGAAATATTTTCTGCTTAAAAACCTCAGCTTTGGCTGACTAAGAACTTGCTGTATTCAACTGGACGTATAAGAGAATTTAAGTACCTTTATCTGCACTTTTTTAAAAAAATACAGTATTTAAATTGATTTTAACTGTGTGTTGCAGGAATATTAACTGAACTGGAAGTTAGTCAGTGTTTGCTGAATTTTGTTATTTGCTAGTAATTACAGGTGTGGGGGTAGCCACATTCTTTGATTTCCTGTCCTTGCTTATTTAAGTGGTACAGTGTGAAATATTTTCTGCTTAAAAACCTCAGCTTTGGCCGGTTAAGAACTTGCTGTATTCAACTGGACGTATAAGAGAATTTAAGTACCTTTATCTGCACTTTTTTTTTTTTTTTAAAAATACAGTATTTAATTTGATTTTAACTGTGTGTTGCAGGAATATTAACTGAACTGGAAGTTAGTCAGTGTTTGCTGAATTTTGTTATTTGCTAGTAATTACAGGTGTGGGGTTAGCCACATTCTTTGATTTCCTGTCCTTGCCTACTTAAGTGGTACAGTGTGAAATATTTTCTGCTTAAAAACCTCAGCTTTGGCCGGCTAAGAACTTGCTGTATTCAACTGGACATATAAGAGAATTTAAATACCTTTATCTGCACTTTTTTTAAAAAAAAATACAGTATTTAAATTGATTTTAACTGTGTGTTGCAGGAATATTAACTGAACTGGAAGTTAGTCAGTGTTTGCTGAATTTTGTTATTTGCTAGTAATTACAGGTGTGGGGTAGCCACATTCTTTGATTTCCTGTCCTTGCCTATTTAAGTGGTACAGTGTGAAATATTTTCTGCTTAAAAAACTCAGCTTTGGCCGGTTAAGAACTTGCTGTATTCAACTGGACGTATAAGAGAATTTAAGTACCTTTATCTGCACTTTTTTTTTCAAAAAATACAGTATTTAAATTGATTTTAACTGTGTTGCAGGAATATTAACTGAACTGGAAGTTAGTCAGTGTTTGCTGAATTTTGTTATTTGCTAGTAATTACAGGTGTGGGGATAGCCACATTCTTTGATTTCCTGTCCTTGCCTGCTTAAGTGGTACAGTGTGAAATACTTTCTGCTTAAAAACCTCAGCTTTAGCCGGCTGAGAACTTGCTGTATTCAACTGGACGTATAAGAGAATTTAAGTACCTTTATCTGCACTTTTTTTTTCAAAAAGTACAGTATTTAAATTGATTTTAACTGTGTGTTACAGGAATATTAAATGAACTGGAAGTTAGTCAGTGTTTGCTGAATTTTGTTATTTGCTAGTAATTACAGGTGTGGGGGTAGCCAGGGGGTAGCCACATTCTTTGATTTCCTGTCCTTGCCTATTTAAGTGGTATAGTGTGAAATATTTTCTGCTTAAAAACCTCAGCTTTGGCCGGCTAAGAACTTGCTGTATTCAACTGGACGTATAAGAGAATTTAAATACCTTTATCTGCACTTTTTTTTAAAAAAAAATACAGTATTTATATTGATTTTAACTGTGTGTTGCAGGAATATTAACTGAACTGGAGGTTTTGGCTCTGCTCTTCAGTTAGTCCCACCCACCCTCCCTGTTATTGTTTTGGTGTTAATCTTAGTGGCCTTGAAACTGCCCACCACTCTTGTAAATTTGTGTTTGGATACTCCTTCTGGGCCCATCTCATTTACTCACTCAACTGAGTGCAGTGAGATCATATTCTGATTTCAGGCACTCCTACTGTGTACAAAGAGAGCATCTGGGAAACAGAAAAAAAAATTAAGCTTGTTTCCTGCCTTTCCTGTTAAGTGGTATAGACTATTTGTAGGCTTCTGAGCCCCCAAGCCCTTCTGTGTTGGAGGGAAGCCTTCTAGCTTAGTTTTGTTTCTTATAACTAGCGAGTTTTCTAGTTTCAGCACTCAAATCTGTTTCTTTGATCTCAGCACTTGTTCAGAAAAAAAAAAAATTTAATCTGCTTTTACTGTACTTGTGTTTCTACCTACTTTATTTTACTTTTGCATCATCTTAAAAGTACTCAATTGTATTTATTACTGCTTGGTGTAACTCATTCTAAGCCTTTTGGTTTAAACACTTGGGCTTCAGACCAGTTGTTTTGCACTGAGAGGGTTTGTGGTCTACACTGTAGTGGCAGAACAGGTAGCTTACATATTTCTAGGTTGGGAACTGCTGAGTGAGGGCTCAGTGTCTGTTATTCTAAAAGTGCATTAATTCTGGTTTAAGCACTTGGGCTTTCAGGCCAGTTATTTTACATTAAGAGGGTTCGTGGTCTGCACTCTTGTTGGAGGAGAGGATGGACTCTGCCCTTCTGAGCTGGGAATTTCTGGTTAAAGGCTTATAGTGCATGCATATCTGGACTGCTTCTTACTGAAGTTGGTGTGCCTTGTTTGCTGTGGCATAGACTGGATTCGGGCCTGCTGGGTCTAGCTTTGTTTGTGTAACTTGAGCACTAATCCAGGCATTTTCTAAAGTATTCAATTGTATTTATTACTGCTTGGTAGTAACTGATTAAAGTGTAGCTATCATTCTAAGTCTTTTGGATTAAGCACTTGGGCTTCAGACCAGTTGTTTTACATTAGGAAGGTTTGTGGCATGCACTGTGGTGGCAGGACAGGTAGCTTTCATCTTTCTAAGTTGGGAACTGCTGATTGAGAGCCCAGTGTCTGTTATTCTTAAAGTGTATTAGTTCTGGTTTAGGCACTTGGGCTTCAGGCCAGTTATTTTACATTAAGAAGGTTCGTGGTCTGCACTCTTGTGGGAGAAGAGGCTGGACTCTGCCCTTCTGAGCTGGGAATTTCTGGTTAAAAGTTTATAGTGCCTGAATATTTGAACTGTATCTTACCAAAATTGGTACACCTTGTTTGCTGTAGCATAGACTAGATCCAGGCCTGCTGAATCTAGCTTTGTTTATATGCTTGTTGTTTGTTTGCTTATTTCCCTGGAACGCTAATTCCACCGAATACGTGGCTTCTCAGCGCTTCTGTGGATCACTAGTGATATCTGCATTGCTTACTGTACTTATTTCCTTGTTTCACTTGCAAGAAAGTTACTGTTTGTTGTTTTTGCATTTAAGTTACCTGTAACACATTGCACTTAAGTTACCTGGCACTTGCGCGCTAAAGCAATTCTATAAGTCAGCACTAAAAATTAAAAGCACTACACCCTCACTCCCCACTGGCCCTTGTTTTCAATTATTAAGGAATTCCCAATATTATTCTAGAATGTCCAAAGGTCAGTTGTCAATCTCCTCTCCGGTCCAGCTGGTGAATCTGGGAATCTTGAGGCAATGTTACAACTGCCTCATGTACACAGACAACCCTCTCCTCCTCCCAACAAATTCCAACACATGTGAGAGATGCAACCATATAGCCAAACTGGAGGCTAAGCTCTCTCAACTCAGTACTGGCATAACCAGTCAGGAGGAGAAGGAAACCACACTCACTACAATTCCAGTCTCACATAGACCTACCACGACAGCAAACCAAACACATAATCACACAAAAACATACTCGGAGGCTCTAAATAAAGATCTGCCTAAGCAGCAGAGACCTCCAAAGCAGACACCCAAGCAACCGCTACCCCAAAACAAAACAAGTGCAACACATATCTCACAAAGCCAGTGTGCCGAAATGTCACAGCCCTTAAGACTAAACAACACACCTGATACACTTGTAATAGGTGACTCTATCGTCAGGCACACTGACGTCCTGCTCACCAGGCTGAACAAGGAGAGGGTCACGGTGAGCAGCCTGTTGGGCGCTAGGATCCGCCACATAACACAAGCACTCAGGTCACTCCAAGGTAAGTACAAATATGACTCAGTCATTGTCCATGCTGGTGTGAATGACCTGAGATGTACTTCCCTGGACTACATGAAAAGAGACATAAAGGAGCTCTCTGAGCATGTAGCCCAGGCCGGTATGACCCTGACCTTGAGTAGCATCTTACCCTCACCAAGAATGATGCCACAATATGAAGACAAGATGATCAATTTCAACAATTGGCTTAAGTACTGGTGTCATTCAAAGGGGATCCAATGCCTGTCAGCTTGGGATGATATGCTCGACAAGCCACGATGCTTCGCTAGGGACGGCTTGCACCTGTCACCCCTGGGCTTTTGGATATTGGCAAAGGCTCTTGCTACCCCCATAGTGCCTTTTTTAGGCAAGGCTCAAAAGACAAACCCACCTCCATAGGTATCACAAGGGATAAGAAACTAAGAGTAATGCTACTCAACGCCAGAAGTCTAAACCTCAAGATGCACGCACTCGAAACGCTCCTTAGCATGAAGAACATCGATATCTGTGCAGTAAAAGAAACCTGGCTCAGGGCTCCCAAGAGCAACCCAGCACTACCAGGTTATACCTCATACCATGCTTTTCGGCCCCAAATCTTGGGCCGAACCACAAAAGGAGGGGGAGTATCGATATTCATCAAAGATACCCACACCTCCAGGTTGGTGGCAAAGCACGAAGTATCAGAGACTATCCATGTGCAACTAACAGTGGGTAAAACTGCCTTCCAGTTTATAGCCTGCTACAGATCACCCTCCCAAACCCAGGAACCCCACTCGGCCTTTCTGAGAACACTGGAAAATATGAAGGTCTCTCCAAACACCATTATATTGGGCGACTTCAACTACCCAAACATAGACTGGGAGCATTACTCTAGCTCCAATACCCTAACCCAAAGGTTCCTAGAATTTATAAACTCAAATGCTATGGAACAACTTGTTACCACTCCTACAAGAGGGGAAAACATACTGGACCTGATCATCACCAACATGGGGACTCTATGCTCCAGACCAGAAGTGTATCCCTCACTGGTAAGATCAGACCATAAACTAATCTCACTGGATATTCACATCCCGACCCCACCCCCTGCCCAGAAAACCACAGTGAAAAACTTCTCTAAAGCAAATTTCACACTCCTCAAAACCGAGGTGGAATCCTTCAAAGCCCCCGGGCCTGTGGAAAATACGGCCCAGACTGCAGAATCCTTTATAAATGCATTCTATGAACACCTTCAGGAATGCATGGATCATGCGATCCCAAATAAAACCAAGACCCAATCCTCCAAAGGCAGACGTCCTGTCTGGTGGACCCCAGCCATAAACAAACTATAGAAGAGAAGGAGGAAGCTACTAAATGATAGAGCAAAATCCCAAAAAGGGAAGGCATCACTGATCAGTATTAGCAAAAAACTACGGGCACTCATAAAATTGTCTAAGGCCAGCTTCGAGAAAAATTGCACAGGACACTAAGGATAATCACAAGGCTTTCTTTAGTTATGTTAGGAACCTGGGTGGTAATTCCCAGATATGCTCAGAATTAGTCCAAAATGACAAAAAATACACTGAACCCACAGACATTGCCAACATCCTAGCTGACAGGTTCAGCGCAAACTCCCCTCCCACCAAAAGGGCAAATATCTATCCCAGCAGAGTGCTGCCCCTGACATCTCAGATGCTCAGGTAAGAGCCGCCTCTCCAAAGCAAAAACACAGCATCAATGGGACCAGATGGTGTCCCGGCCGCCCTACATGAACTCCAAGAAGAGCTAAACCCAAACATAAAACTACTGTTCAATCTCAGCCTTACTACAGGATATGTGCCCAAAGAGTGGCGACAGCAACAGTGGTCCTTCTCCATAAAGGTGGTGCCTCAACGGATCCTGGAAACTATCGCCCCATAAGCCTGACTAGCTTGGTCTGCAAAGCTATGGAAAGGATCATCATGGACCTCATAAATAAAGATATTGGGGACCTACAGACACTGGATCCTACCCAGTTCGGCTTTGTTAAGGGCAGATCCTGCCTCTTAAACCTGGTTGATTTCTTTGAAACAGTCACCAAGGCCATTGACGAGGGGAAGGTGGTCCACACAGCCTACCTGGACCTCGCAAAAGCCTTCGATACAATACCCCACTCGGGCATTATAGATAAGCTCACCAGCTGAAATATAAACCCCTATGTCACTAGATGGATTGCAAACTGGCTCAAGGACAGAACTCACATGGTTAGAATTGCTGGAGCCATGTCAGACTCCAAACCAGTTACAAGTGGTGTCCCACAAGGCTCAGTCCTGGGACCTCTCTTGTTCGGTATATATTTCTCAAAGTTACAGGCCAACATGGAAGGACTGTGGCTGACCAAGTTCACAGATGACTGCAAACTGGGCGCCATAATCGACTCTCCAGCTGACACAAGCATCCTCCAAAAGGGCCTCATAGAAACAGACAACTGGTGCCACAGCCATGGCCTCAAGCTAAATGCCAAAGTGTGTATAGTCATCCCCTTTGGCAAAAACAAAGTGCCCACAAATTACCACATAGGTGGTAATCCATTAAGTACAGAAGAATTAATTAGGGACCTGGGGACCCAAGTTGATAGCAATCTCTCATTTGACAACCACGTGGCCAAAGTGGTTAGAAAAACATTTTATATAGCCCACCTAATCATGAAGGGACTCACATCTAGATCAGGGGAGGTCATCGTGCCTCTTTACTCATCCCTCATCAGGCCCATAATTGAGTACAGTGCCCCTTTTGGATGTACCTTACCAGACACCTGCAGCAACTGGAAAGACCCCAAAAGTACCTCACCAAGAGGATCAAAGGGCTCAAACAGATGCCATATGCTGCCCGGTTAAAGAAACTCCAGCTCTACTCAGTGGCATACCGCCTGTTCAGAGGTGATCTGTGCCTGACGATAAAGCCATGTCCAACCCGGAATTAATGGACATGTTGCACCTCAGAAAATTCAAATCCCATCGAGCCACGCTCGAGAGACTTGAACCTCAGCACTGAAATAAATAGGACATGCTGGAGGGACAGATTCATAACCCAGAGGCTCCCTTCACTCTGGAATAAAATCCCAGTCCAGGTTAGGCAGAGTCCCTCATTGACTCTCTTCAAGAGGAATCTTGATGAGTGGATGGGAGATCGTAGGTTTACCCCGGGTATCACTTCTGTGTCACTGTTAGACAGAGGCACAGTATACTAACCTCGAAAAAGGGCATAGCAAAATAAATTTAAAATGGGTGGCGAAAGCCAAACACATTCTGGCTAGGCTTATAAATGCCCTAGGGCAGATAGCCTAGTATGAACCTATGAACCTATGAATAAAATCTGTTGGCTGGGTACCAGATGTGATTTCTTTTCATTGATGGTGTACCCCAGTGAAGTTAGAGGTCTCTTTACAAATGTCAGGTGCTGTAGTAGCAATTCCTGACTGTCCACCTGAATCAGGCAATCATCCAAGTATGGGTAAATTTGAATTGCTCTCTGCCTGCAATATGCAATGGCTGGAGCTAGGCATTTTGTGAATACCCTGGGTGCAGTAGATAAGCCAAATGGAAGTGCAGAGAACTGATAGTGCATGGAGCCTGCCCTGAAGCGTAGGTACTTCCTGCAAGATTCCCTTATGGGGATGTGCAGATAAGCTTCTTTTACATCTAGGGTTGCTAGCCAGGAATCTTTGGCTAGCATAGGAAGCAGCTGTTGGAGAGTAAGCATTTTGAATTTTGGAACCACCAGAAAGATGTTGAGAATAGACAGATCCAGGACAGAACACCACTCGTTTTCTTTTCTGGGTAGTAGGAACAGTCTAGAATAAAAGCCTTGTCCCCTTTATTCTGCTGGAACAGGTTGAATAGCCTTGATACTGAGAAGAGAAAGTACTTGCTTTTGGGCCTCTACCCACTAGTTTGGGAGGAGGTCTGGCCATCAGCTCGGGGTTGGGAGTAAGTGGAAGTGGAATCTGTATCCCTGGGAAACAATGTTTAAGACCCATCTGTCCTAGGTAATGTACGCCCAGTTTTTGGCATGCAGGGCAAGTTTCCCTCCTAAAGGTGCAAGTACTTGGGCAAGGCTTGGGAGAGTAAAGGATAAGTCATTGTGAGATTTTACCATAGGGTGGTGGCTTACTACTCCCTGTTTTCGAGGTGGGAGCACTCCATTGCTTAGATCTGTGCATGCCCTGTGACTGTAGTCTTGGTGGTCTGCTGCCCCTGGGTTTGGACTGAGAAGGTCTAGGAGGGGCTGGAAAAGACCAGTTTTTGAAGGCCAATGCCTACTGAATCTAGGTGGCTGTACTTGTAAGAAATCTTAACAGTTTGCATAGATTTAGCTTTTTCCTCCATCCTTTTGAGCATTTCTTCTGCCTTATTGCCAAACAGACGCTCTTGGTTTAATTGTTCATCTAGTAATTTTTCTTTGACATGGTCTGGCAAGGTTTGTTCCTTAAGTCAAGCATGCCTTCTAAGAACAGATCCAGTGACAGCAACCCTGCAAGATGCTTCTAAGGCATCAAAATCACATTGCAAAGTATGTTTACCAACTTGGTTAGCAGAATGCATTAACTCTTGCAAATCTTTATGCTCTGCACAATCAGGAATCAACATAATCTTTTGTTTAATTAGTTCCATAATATGTTGCTGATACTTCAACATATGAAACTGGCAATTTAAAGCCCTGATGGCAAGAGTAGCAGAGGTGTAAACCTTCTTACCCCATCTGTCTGAAGGGGTAGGATATTTGGCTGTCATAGCCTTAATGCCTTTAGGTCCCTGGGAAATGGTCTCTGGATCCGCAGTAGGATTCTTAAAGAATAATTTGTGGGAGTTAGGTACTCTGTAGTACCTGTCAGATTTCCTGGGAGCTAGAGGCAAAGTATCAGGGGTAAGGCTGGATTCCAAGAAGGCATCATCTACAATTTCCAGAACAGGAGGGATAGCTAGAGGCCTGTGCTGAGGCAAGCTTAAAAATTCCCTGAGTCTCTTTTTGGAATGAAAGTAGTCCTGGCTCTCCCAGTGGAAATGCTCCCTAAGGGTATGTAGGGTTTCACCAAAAGAAAAATCTGGTCAGGAAGCAGAGGGAATGGAATCCTCTGCATCACAATCCTCATAGGTAGATAAGGGTATGTCCTGGTAACCAGAAGGGTCAGAGTTATCATACTCCTGATCTGAAGAATCAAAAGGAAATTCAGTTCTTGGTCTTTTTGAGGAGGAAGGCTGACTTCCCTAATTAAAGTAATAAGGTATTCTGCCATTCTAAGCATTTGTTTTTGTGGCATGTGGCCTGAGAATGCACTTTGGTCATCAGTTTCCTAGGCGTAGTGTGAACTCTAGGCCTGAGAAATTCAGTGTTTTTGGTTTGAAATGAAGTTGTCGGTTTAATATGAAAATCGGAAGGCCTAAATACACCCTCAGAAGCTGGTGCCTACACAGCGGCTCCGGACCCATCCAAGGTAGAGACATCCGCAGGTTCCATAGTCGAAGAAGCATCTTGTGGCACCCTTGACTCTGAATGGGTCTCAGTAGAGGCCTGCGAATCTGCAGAAGTGGGTATCAGGGGCTGCGAAAGTGCCTCACTGAGTACCGGTGGACTGGCGACTAGCTTAACAGTAGCATTGTCTGCAGTTTTGGACCTATGCAGTCTGTCTCTGTCTTTTTCCTTATGTTTTTTCGGAAGATCAGTAGTCGGATGGCTTATCGTAGCCATTTCGGAATATGGAGTTTGAGAGCGTAAGAATTTAGCGACAAAAATAGTCCGACGATGAATAGTTCGGGCGTTGAACAAGGCACAAAACCGACAGCAAGGGATGTTGTGGTCTGGGCCTAAATAGGTGACGCAGTAAGAATGAAAATCTCTGTGAGGTATTTGCTTTGCACAGGCAAGACAATTATTAATTTTTTCTGACATCGCCTAGCGCAAGAAAAAAGGATCCCCAATGGGGTTTCAGGTCTGAAACTCGAAAATTTCATGAGGCAGCCGACCAGCACTTGCAAACTGCTTTTGCTTCAGGCACCTCACGGCAAGAAAGACTGGGGTAATGGCATCGGCTGCATGTTTTATACCCCTGACGACCTAATGTCATGGAAGAAGTGACAGCATCGATGCAGAAATCCAAAGTCTCTGGTATTCAGGCTGACTGAGGGCTACCTGCAGGCAGATAATCCCAAATGTGATGACTGCAACAATAAAACAAAAAACATCTGTCCTGCCACTATTACTGCTAAAAGATTTCCTGCATTACTGATTGCCTCAGTACTAACATAGCTCAGTATGTTACTTCTCAGCTGCAACAAGTGACGGATAAGGTGACAATCATGTCATACAAATTACTTAGAGTAAACACAGGGGCCAATGGAAAGTATCCTTTTTGTAACCTTCTATCCTCCTATTCAAGGTGTACATTGTACAGAGGTGCAGCTACGGTAGGGTGAAGGAGGAAAGTCTCTGAGGTGCAAAGTGCTAAGCAATGTAATCTACAGATTGCTAGTCTTTGCTGCATTAATGGCATTCAGAAAGTGCAGTTGTGTACACTTACCATAAATGTAGATGTTCAAGTGTATTCACTGTTGAAGTCATCACATTAGGGTTATTTGCCTGCAGGTAGCCCTCAGTCGGCCCGAATACCAGAGATTTAATATTTCTGCGTTGGTTGCTGTCGCTCCAGGGCTGACATCAGGTCGTCAGGGGTATAAAAACAGGCAGCTGATACCATTACATCAGTTTTTCTTGCCCCAAATGTCAGGAACCCCCAAATAGGGAGTTAAGTTATGGTGGGGAAAACACCACCAGTAAAAAGTAAATACCAATACCAATACCCCTAAAGGGGGTGAGTAACAGACATAGAAAGGAGAGACAGAGAAGGGGGCTGGAGGGAGGGAAAAGTACAGTTTTGTACCTACCATAAATGTAGATGTTCGAGTGCTCATACAGCTGCAGTCATAACAGATGGGTTATCCTGCCGTCAGGCGGGTCCTCGGTCGGCCGAATTCCAAAGTCTAGGTCCAGCGTCAGTTGTCGTCGCTTCCTCCCTGACGTCAGTGCGGCAGGGGTATAAAAGAGGCAGCCGACGCCATTTTCTTCAGTTTTTCTTGCCCCAGATGTCAGGTGCCCCCAGAAGGAAGGCAAACATAATGTTATGCAAAAATGCAATGTTGATAAATCAAAAAAACAGTAGTTGCAAGCAAATACACCACAAAAGAGTACCCCAAAAGGTTATATGAAAAGGGTTTCTCATAAGGCTTGTCCTAAGAGGGGTTGGAGGGAGGGAAACCTGGACTGCAGCTGTATGAGCACTCGAACATCTACATTTATGGTAGGTACAAAACTGTACTATGTTCATCGTGCATACAGCTGCAGTCATAACAGATGGGTAGAATCCCAAAGCTAAGTAAGGGTGGCAGGCACTAAGTGGAACTAGGAGGGGCTAGGATGCCCTGCAGGACTGCTGTGGCAAAGCCTGCTCTAGATTTAGAGTATAGTAGGAGGTGATAGTGCTTGGAGAAAGTGTGCACTGAACTCCAAGTGGCTGCTTCCAAAATATCCTTGGTAGGGACCCCCCTGAGGAAGGCTGCAGAGGTAGCTGTGGCTCTGGTGGAGTGGGATCTGATGCATGCAGGCACAGTTTTTCCATGAAATGAGTAACAAAAGCGTATGCAGTGGGCTATCCATTTTGAAATTGGCTGTTTGGAAATAGCCTTTCCTTGAGCACCTGCAGCATAGGACACAAAGAGTTGCTCAGATTTCCTGAATGGCTTTGTCCTGTCCAAATAATAATGAAGTTGTCTGTGAATGTCCAAGGAATGTAGTAGTCTTTCCCCTTTGTTTTATGGATTACGATAAAAGGTAGGTAAGTGGATAGTCTAATTCAAAGCTACACTGGATACTACCTTTGGCATAAAGGTAGGGTTGGTTCGTAAGAAAACTCTGTCCTGATGGAAAATGATGAATGGTTGCACAGCCATGAGGGCCTGTAGCTCCGAAACCCTGCGAGCTGAGGTGATAGCCAGAAGAAAGGCTGTTTTCCATGACAAGTACTTTAACTCTGATGAAGAAGCTGGCTCGAAGGGGGGAAGGGTCAGCTTTTCCAATACAAAGTTGAGGTCCCAAGCAGGGACTGGTAGTTTCCTTGGGGGTTTTATATTCTTTGCCCCTCTGAGGAACTGCCTTTAGAGAGGATGAGAGAATAAAGGAGGATCTGTGTTGTATTGTGCAGAAATGGCTGAAGCGTGGATCTTGATGGAGGAGAAGGAAAGTCCATTGTTTAACATCTCAGCTAGGTACTGTAAGATTTGAGGTATATTTATTACCCAAGGATTCTGTCCCTTCTTTTGATTCCAGGCACAAAATCGTTTCCATTTAGCGGAGTAGGCCTTTCTAGTAGAAGGTCTTCTGGCCTCCAAGATGACATCCTGCACCTCCTTGGAGAGTAGAAACTGTTGGGAAATCAAGGAATTCTCCATGCAGCTAGATTTAGAGTTTTGAGATGGCTGTGAAGAGTCTTGTAGCTGTGCTGGGACAACAGAAGAGGGACTAGAGGTAGGATCCATGGTGGGGAATGTGTCAGGCTCTTCAGGAGCGGATACCAGTGTTGCCTTGGCCAGTCTGGAGCAATGAGAATCATTTTCGGCCTCTCTGCTCTGGCTTTTAATAGAACTTTGGGCAGCAGAGGAAGAGGCGGGAAGGCATAGACTATCAATGTTGCCCAATTGAAGGAAAGTGCGTCCACTTTCCAGGCCTGTGGATGATAGGTCCTTGAAAAAAATTTTTTCAACTGGCAATTTCTGTGGGTAGCAAAGAGATCTATGTCTGGCTTTCCCCATGCCTGAGTTATCTCTGTGAAAATTTGAGGATGCAACTTCCATTCGTGTGGATCTGTCATATTTCTGCTTAGGTTGTCTGCCAGTGTGCTTTCCTTCCCTGGCAGGAATTGTGCTTGTAGTTGAATTTTCAATTCCAGTGCTGTGTTCCATAGGGTCATGGCTTGCCTGCACAGGGGGTATGAATGAGTTCCCCCCTGTTTGTTTATGTACCACATCACTGTGGTGTTGTCTGTCCTTCTCAATAGCTGGCCTGGATGCAGTAGGTCTTTGAAGGTCATAATAGCCTTTTGCACGGCCAGCATTTCCTTTTGGTTGATGTGAAGGAGCTTCTCTTTTGCCATTTTCCCTGAATGCACTGATTTGTCATGTGTGCTCCCCATGCGTAGTCTGAGGCATCTGTTGTGATGATTTGAGTTGCTTGAGGTACACAGAAAGGAAGACCTGTGTTTCTTTGGCAAGCTTGAGCCCACCACATAAATTCCTTTTGAAGGCATGGAATGAGTGGTATAATTGTTTCCAAGCTGTGGCTGTGTTGAGACCATAAGTTTTTTAGGTACCATTGAAGTTTTCTCATATGCAGCTTTGCACATGGGATAAGTAGGATGCAAGATGCCATGAATCCCAGAGCCTGCAGGACTTTCCTTGCAGTTAGCCTGGTGTAAGTTGCCATTTTTCTGAAGTATTGAGACAGTTGCCCTTGCTTGTCTGGCATGAGGTAGGCCATCTGGGTGGTTGTATCCAAGTTGGCACCCAGGAAAATTATTTGTTGAGAGGGTATCAGTTTTGATTTCTTTTTGTTGACTGTGTATCCCAGGAAGTTCAACAGTTTTATTACAAATGCCAGGTGCTGCAGTAGTATGTCCTTGATGTCCGCTTGGCTCAGGCAGTCATCCAGATATGGGTAGATTTGTATCCCTTGCAGTCTGCAGAAGGCGATTACTGATGCCAGGCATTTCGTAAACACTCTGGGTGCAGTAGATAAGCCAAAGGGCAATGCAGAGAATTGGTAATGGGTTGAACCTGCAAGAAATCTGAGGTATCTTCTGCAATCTTGTCTGATAGGGACATGCAGGTATGCCTCCTTGTGGTCCAATGTTACCAGCCAAGACTCCTTGCCCAGCATGGGAAGAAGCTGCTGTAATGTGAGCATCTTGAATTTTGGCACCTGTAGATATGTGTTTAGGATGGATAGGTCTAAGATCGGTCTCCAATCTTTGTCTTTCCTTGGTACCAGGAATAGTCTGGAATAAAACCCTTGACCTTGTTCTTTTGCAGGTACCTCTTGAATTGCTTTCATGTCCATGTGAGCTGAAATTTGTTTTTGTGCCTCTGCCCTTTGATTTTGTGGCAGGTTTGGCATGCCTCTCATTTTTGGAAGGGTGTGAAAGTGGAACCTATAGCCTCTGTCTATAATGTCCAGAATCCATTTGTCTTTTGTAACAATATGCCAATTTTTTGAGAATAGTGTCAGTTTTCCGCCCAAAGGTGCTGCCATTAAAGCTTTGCTTGGCAGGTGTAGGGAGAAGTCATTGTGTCTGTTTTCTGAAAGACTGTGATCTATCTTCTCCACCTCTTGAGGTTGGTGCTTGCCACTGTCTGGCTCTGAAAGATCCTTGAGGTTGCCCTCTACCCCTTGGACACCTGTATCTGCCCCTTTGAGGTCTGTCCGTGGCTGGAAAGGACCAATTTTTTGAAGGACAGTTTCTGCTGAAACGTGGAGGCTGTACCTGCAGGAAATCTTTCACTGTTTGCATTGATTTCGCTTTTTCCTCCATTTTCTTTAGCACCTCCTCTGCTTTAACACCAAACAATACATCTTTTAGAAGAGGTGCATCTAATAATTTAGCTTTGACATGATCTGGTAAGGTTTGCTCTTTGAGCCAAGCATGCCTATATAACAGACCCGTAACAGCAGCTCTACATGAGGCCTCTAAAGCATCAAAACCACACTGCAAGGTATGTTTACCCACTTGCTCTGCACCATGCAACAAATCCTGCAACTCTTTTAAATCTGGTTGTTCTGGTTGTGTCATTTTGCTTTTCAGCTGAGATATCAAAAACTGTTGATACTTTAACATATGGAACTGACAGTTTAATGCCCTCATGGTTAAAGTGGCCGAGGTGTACACCTTTTTCCCCCACCTTTCTAAAGATCTGGAATCTCTCTCTGAAGGTAATGGGTGTTTAGCAGTAGAGGCCTTAATTCCCTTGGGACCCTGTGAAATAGTTTCTGGGTCAGCAGTATGGCTTTTATATAGGAACTGGTGAGAATCAGGAACCCTGTAATACCTGTCTGGTTTAACAGGAGCTGGAGGCAAAGAATCAGGATTAAGGCTGGCTTCTGTGTACACATCATCCAATATATCTAAAACAGGAGGGATAGCCAGAGGCCTATGCTGGGGGAGCAGAAGAAATTCCCTGAGCCTTTTCTTGGAATCTGAGTAATCTTGGCCTTCCCATTGAAAGTGTTCCCTCAATGTATGCAGGGTTTCCCCAAAAGAGAAGTCCTCAGGGGGGGAGACCGAGGGAATAGACTCCTCTGCATCAGAGTCTTCGAATGGAGAATAGGCCAAATCCTGGTCCTCAGATAGTTCTGAGGTAATAGAAGCTTGATCTGAGGAAGGGTATTCTTCCTCTAATCTAGGCCTTTTGTCAGAGGGGGGTTGAGAACCCCTGATAAGAGTAATCAAATCCTCAGCCATTTTAAGCATCTGCTTTTTAGGCATGGTGCCTTGAGTGGGTGTCTGAGGAACCTGATTTTTGGTTTTCATGGCTGTTTTAGATTTAGTGAAGGCTTTAATGGAGAAGGAGGAAGGCCTAAAGACCCCTTGAGAAATGGCAGGCCTGTCTAAATTCTGTGTTTCCCCGCCAGGAGTAGCGTCAGTATCTGTAGTAGGAATGTTGGCCGAGGAGCCTGCGACCTCGGGTACTGAAGACACTGGTAATGCATTGTCATCGGTACTCAGGGGCTGCGTAGGCACCTCGCTGAGTACCGGAGAACCGGTAGTCGGCCTTAGCGTGGAATCAGTAGGTGGTGCAGACCTCGTATGCCGGTCCTTATCTTTGTGTTTTTTGCTCAAAACTGGAGTCGGAGTATCCAACAACATAATATAATTAAATTTTTTGCCAAAAAAGTGAAGGGCGAACTCCGCCCGACGCTTAATAGTGCGTTTGTTGAATCTAGCACAAAAACGGCAGGCCAAGACATCGTGGTCTGGGCCTAAGCAAGGTATACAGTAAGAGTGGAAATCCTTATGCGGTATTTGCTTCCCACATGAAATACAATTATTAACTTTGTCTGACATCGGTCTGAGGCAAGAAAAGTTTCCCCATTGGGGTACTTATCTTTCAAAAAGACTTCGGCTGAAATACTTTCGTAAATCTCAGGAGCTGGCCGACCGGCACTTGCGAAATGCTTCTGCTTCGGGCACCGTGTGGCAAGAAAGACTGAAGAAAATTGCGTTGGCTGCCTCTTTTATACCCCTGCCACACTGATGTCAGGGAGGAAGCGACGACAACCGACGCCGGACCTAGACTTTGGAATTCGGCCGACCGAGGACCCGCCTGATGGCAGGATAACCCATCTGTTATGACTGCAGCTGTATGCACGATGAACATCCAGGACTGCAACAGTGAATATACTCGAACATATACATTTATGGTAAGTGTACACAACTGTACTATGTTCTTCATGTTTCGCTGTTGCAATCATCAGACTTGGGTAGATTTCCAAAGCTGGAGAAGGGTGGAGTCAGTCAAGAAGAGTTGGGGCTGACTAGTATGCCTTGCAAGACTGCTGTTGCAAATCCCGCCCTGGATTTGGAAAAGATAGGCAGGTGGTAATGTTTGGTGAAGGTGTGTACTGAACTCCAGGTAGCAGCTTCCAGGAATGCTGTAGAGGCGGAAGTTGCCCTAGTGGAGTGAGTTCTAACCCCCTGAATGATTGGTTTCCCATAGTGCTTGTAGCAGAAATGGATGCAGTGTGCTAGCCATTTGGAAATTGTTTGCTTTGAAATGGCCTTGCCCTCTGCCCCTGGTGCAAAGCTGACTAGTAACTGGTCAGATTTCCTGAAGGACTTAGTCCTATCAAGGTAGAATCTGAGCTGTCTGTGCACGTCCAAGGAGTGCAGGATCCTTTCCCCTTTATTTTGAGGATTAGGGAAAAAGGTTGGTGAATGGATAGATTGGTTGAGAGCCACACTGGACACCACTTTAGGCATAGAGGAAGGGTTAGTCCTGAGGGAAACCCTGTCAGCATGGAAAATGATGAGTTTCACAGCCATAAGTGCTTGTAGCTCAGACAGTCTTCTAGCTGAAGTGATGGCCAGAAGCAAGGCTGTTTTCCAAGAGAGGAATTTTAACTCTGCTGATGCTGCAGACTCAAAGGGGGGTAGCGTGAGCTTTTCAAGTACAAAGTTAAGGTTGCAAGCAGGGGTGGGTGATCTCCTAGGCGGATGTAAGTTGTTTGCACCTCTCAGGAACTATTTGATAAGAGGGTGAGATAAGAGAGATGGCTCAGTGTTGTAATGAGCTGAAATGGCAGAGGCATGGATCTTAATGGAGGAGAAGGACAGGCCTCTGTGTAGTAGATCTGATAAGTAATCCAGGATTAGAGGCAGGGAGGGCCATGGTTGTGTCCTCTCCTTTAGAATGAATCCAGGAGCAGTACCTTTTCCACTTATCAGCATAGGATTTCCTTGTACTGGGTCATCTGGCTTGAAAAAATGATGTCCAGCACCTGCTTGCTTAGGCTGGTTACTGAGGGAGACTTCAAGGAATAAGCCAGGCTAGAAGATTTAGGGTTTACAGTTGTGGATGCATGATCTGTCTCCCCTGCTGAGAGAGCATGGTTGGATTCTGGTGTAGGTGCCAGGGTGGCATCGGTGTCAGGCTACGCGGAGTGGGTACCAGTGCTGGCATGGCCAGTCCGGGGCTATCAGAATTGTCCTTGGTCTGTCCTGTCTTATCTTGAGAAATACTCTTGAGAGAAGTGGCAGGGGGGAAGGCATAGACTGAGAGGTTTACCCACTGGAAGAATAGGGCATCCACTTTCCAGGCCCTGCTGTGAGGTGTCCTGGTGCAGAATTTGCTGAGCTGGTGATTGCAGGGGGAGGCAAAGAGATCCACCTCTGGGGTCCCCCATTTCTGAATCAGAAGGTTGTAGGTGCTGGGCTCTAATTGCCATTTGTGTGGGTCTAGGAGATTTCTGCTTACGTCGTCTGTCAGTGAGTTTTGTTTGCCTGGTAGAAATTGAGCTTGCAGATGGACCTGCATCTCCAAGGCCATGTTCCACAGGGCCATGGCTAGCCTGCAGAGTGGTTAAGAGTGGGTTCCCCCCGCTTGTTGATGTACCACATAACCATAGTGTTGTCTGTTTTATTAACAGGTGTCCTGGTGAGAGCAGGGATCTGAAAGTTGTCAGAGCGTGCTGTACAGCTAGCATCTCTTTTTGGTTGAGGTGCAGATTAATTTGACTTGGGCTTCAGTGGCCCTGAATGCACTTGCCGTCCATGTGGGCCCCCCAGGCATAGTATGATGCATCTGTGGTAAGGGTCTGGGCAGCGTGGGGTTCAGTAAAGGGCAGTCCTTGTTGTGGTTGCATGCTGCTGCCCACCAAAGAAACTGTCCTTAGACAGGGTATTATAGGAATGACAGTTTTCAGGTCCTGAGAGTGTTGTCACCAAAGACTTTTTAAGTACCACTGAAGTTTCCTCATATGCAGTCTTGCATATGGAATTAGTAGGATGCATGAGGCCATGAACCCTAGAGCCAGGATTTTCCTTGCGGATAGCTGGGTTCTGGTGGCCATTTGAGTAAAATAGTCTGTCAGATAGGCTTGTTTTTCTGGAGTGAGGAATGCCATCTGGGATGCTGTGTCCAAGCTTGCACCCAGGAATACAATCTTCTGACTGGGGACAAGTTCTGATTTCTTTTCATTGATGGCGTACCCCAGGGGGGTTAGAATGTTTTTTACAAATGTCCGGTGCTGCAACAGCATTTCCTGACTGTCTGCCTGAATCAGACAGTCATCCAAGTACGGGTAAATTTGAATATTTCTCTGTCTGCAGTAAGCAATGGCTGGAACCAGGCATTTTGTGAATACTCTGGGAGCAGTGGATAAGCCAAAGGGAAGTACAGACAACTGGTAATGCATACATCCTGCCCTGAAGTGTAGATATTTCCTGCATGACTCCCTTATAGGGATGTGCAGATAGGCTTCTTTTAAGTCTGGGGTGACTAACCAGGTATCTTTGGCTAGCATAGGCAGAAGCTGCTGCAGGGTGAGCATTTTGTATTTTGGAACCACCAGGAAGGTGTTGAGAACTGAAATATCTAAGACTGGGTGCCAAGTGCCCTCTTTTGTGGGTACCAGGAAAAGTCTGGAATAAAATCCTTGACCTATCTGTTCTGCAGGAACAGGTTGAATTGCTCTTATAGAGAGCAGGGATTGAACATGGTTTTGTGCCTCTGCCCACTGGTTTGGAGGAATGTCTGGGAACCCTTTTGGAGTTGGCAGAGAGTGGAAGCAAAATTTGTACCCCTGGGATACAATGTTGAGGACTCATCGGCCTTCAGTGATGGAAAGCCAGTTTTTTGCATGAAGGGCAAGTTTTCCTCCTAGGGGCACAAGCAGTTGGGTAGAGGTGGGGAGTGGAGTTGAGAAGTCATTGGGAATTCTTTCCGTAAGGGGGTGGTTTAGCACTCCCTGCTATAGAGGTGGAGGTACTCCACTGCTTACATCTCTGCATACCCTGAGACTGTAGTCTGGAGGGGTCTGTTTCCCTGGGTCTAGTTTGAGATGTCCTACAGGGGGCTGGAAAGTACCAATGTTTCAAGGGGCAATGCCTACTGAAACTAGGAGGCTGTACTTGCAAGAATTACTTGACTATCTGCATAGATTTAGCTTTTTCTTCCATCTTTTTAAGAATCTCTTCTGCTTTGGTGCCAAACAGATAATCCTTGTTCAAAGAAGCGTCTAATAACTTTGATTTGACATGGTCTGGCAAGGTCTGCTCCTTAAGCCATGCATGGCTTCTCAGTACAGAACCCGTGACTGCTGCCCTGCAAGATGCTTCGAGGGCATCAAAGCCACACTGCAATGTATGCTTGCTAACTTGGCTTGCAGAATGCATAAAAGCTCATGCAATTCTTTATTTTCTGCACAGTCTGAAAAGGTTGCTATTTTTGCTTAATAAGTTCCATAATATGTTGTTGGTACTTCAGCATGTGAAACTGACAATTCAAAGCCCTAATGGCAAGAGTTGTAGATATATATACTTTCTTACCCCATCTGTCCAAAGCTGTGGAATTCCTGTCCGAAGGGGTGGGATTCTTGGCTATAGCTGCTTTGATACCTTTAGGCCTCTCTGAGATGACCTCTGGGTCAGCAGTAGGATTTCTGAAAAGGAATTTGTGAGAGTCAGGTACTCTGTAGTACCTGTATGGTTTCCTAGGAGCAGGGGGTAAAGTATCAGTAGTTAAACTAGATTCCATAAAGACATCATCCACAACATCCAAGACTGGTGGAGTTGCTAAAGGCCTATGTTGTGGCAAATCTAGAAATTCTCTGAGTCTGGTTTTGGACTGAGGATAGTCTTGGCATTCCCAGTGGAAATGCTCTCTTAAAGTATGTAAAGTTTCTCCAAAAGAAAAATCTTCTGGGGGAGAAGCAGAGGGAATGGATTCCTCTGCATCTGAATCCTCATAAGCAAATAAGGGCATATCTTCATAATCAGATACCTCAGAGTCATCGGACTCTTGGTCTATTAAAACTACTGGGGACAGGTCTCTTTTTCTCTTAGCAGGGGAAGGCTGACTTCCCCTAATCATCATAACAAGGTCTTCTGCCATTTTAAGCATTTGATGTTGTGGCGATGGTGCAGGTGCATGCGCTTTGGCCGTCAGTTTTTTAGGCGTAGCACATACTCTTAGCCTTAGAAACTCGGTAGTTTTAGACAGAACTGAAGATGTGAAAGAAGTAGTCGGTTTGAGTCGAACATCGGTAGTGCGAAGAATTTCCTCAGAAGCCGGTGCCTGCTCAGCGGCAATGGACCCATCCAAGGTATAGACATCTGCTGGTTCTGTAGTCGAAGAAGAGTATCATGGCATACTGGACTCCGAACGGGTCTCGGTAGAAGCCAGCAAATCCACTGAAGCGGGTATCAGGGGCTGCAAAAGCACCTCACTGAGTACTGGCGAACTGGCAACTGGCTTAACAGAAGCATTGTCGGCAACTTTGTGCTGTCTGTCTCTGTCTTTATCCTTACATTTTTTTGGAAGATCGGTAGCTGGATGGCTTACCAAAGCCATTTTGGAATATGGAGATTGAGAATGAAAGTATTTAGCAACAAAAAGGTCCCGACGATGAATGGTTTGGGTATTGAACAAGGCAGAAAACCGACAGCAGGGTACATTGTGGTCTGGGCTTCTAAACAGGTGATGCAGTAAGAATGGTAATCTTGGTGTGGTATTTGCTTTCCACAGGCAAAAGAATTATTAACTTTTTCTGACATTGGTTAGAGCAAGAAAAAAAAAGGTCCCAAATGGGGTACTTAGTTTTAGAAGACTTCAGGATAACTCAATTCGGAAACAAAAACTCAGGTAGCAGCTGACTGGCACTCATGCGAACTGATTCTGCTTTGGGCTCCTTGGCAAGAAAGACTGATGTAATGGCATCGGCTGTCTGTTTTTATACCCTGACGACCTGACGTCAGTCCTGGAATGACAGCAACTGACACAGAAATATGCCGAATCCTTCACAAATGCTTTCTATGGACATCTCCAAGAATGCATAGATCATGCAATCCCAAACAAATCCAAGTCCCTCTCCACCAAAGGTAAGCGTCCTGTCTGGTGGACCTCAGCCATAAACAAATTGTATAACAAAAGAAGGAAGCTACTGCACGTCAGAGCAAAATCCCATGAAGGGAAGACATCTCTGATCAACATTAGCAGAAAACTACGTTCTCTCATAAAAACATTCAAGGCCAACTTTGAGAGAAAAATCGCTAAGGACACTAAAGATAACTACAAAGCCTTCTTCAGCTATGTTAGAAACCTGGGCAGAAACCCTCAGATATGCTCAGAGTTGGTTCACAACAACAAAAAATACACTGAACCCACAGATATTGCCAACATTCTGGCTGACAGGTTCAGTGCAAATGTCTCCCCTCCTTCATCCCCAAAAGAAGAAATACTTATCCCAGCTGAATGTAATCTTCCTGTCATCTCAGATGTCCAAGTGAGAACCGCCCTAAACAAAGCAAAAAACACAGCATCAATGGGACCTGACGGTATCCCGGGTTGCGTGTTACGTGAACTCCAAGAGGAGCTAAACCCACACATAAAAATGCTATTTAACCTTAGCCTTACTTCGGGATATGTACCTGAACACTGGCGTACAGCAACAGTGGTCCCACTCCACAAGGGGGGTGCCGCTACAGACCCTGGAAACTACCGCCTCATAAGCTTAACCAGCCTGATCTGCAAAGCTATGGAAAGAATCATTATGGAACTCATAAACAGAGAGATAGACAGACACTTGACCCCACCCAGTTCGGCTTTGTAAAGGGCAGATCCTGCCTTTTAAACCTGGTTGACTTTTTCGAAACAGTCACTAGAGCCATTGACGAGGGCAAAGCAGTCCATACAGCATACCTGGACTTGGCTAAGGCCTTCGACACAATACCCCACTCAGGCATCATAGATAAGCTCAACAGCTTAAAAGTAAACCCTTATGTCACTAGATGGGTTGCAAACTGGCTAAAGGACAGAACCCATAAAAATAAAATCGCTGGAGCAATGTCAGACTCAAAGCCAGTCACAAGTGGTGTCCCACAGGGATCTGTCCTGGGACCCCTCTTGTTCGGCATTTATTTCTCAGATGTTAAAGCAAACATGGGAGGGCTGTGGCTGACAAAGATCGCAGATGACTGCAAACTAGGCGCCATAGTCGATACACCAGCAGACACACACATCCTACAAAAAGGTCTCACAGAAACGGACAACTGGTGCCGGAGTCACGGCCTTAAACTAAATGCCAAAAAATGTATGGTCATCCCCTTTGGGAAAAACAAAGTACCCACAAATTATCACATAGACAGCAACCCACTGAGTACGGAAAAAGTAATCAGAGACCTAGGGACCCAAGTAGACAGCGACCTCTCATTTGACACCCACGTTGCCAAAGTGGTTAGAAAAACATTCTACCTTGCACACCTCATCATGAAGGGATTCACATCCAGATCCAAGGATGTCATTGTACCCCTATATACCTCCCTCATCAGACCCATGATTGAGTACAATGCCCCATTTGGTATGTACCTCACCCGGCATTTGCAACAGCTGGAGAGACCACAAAAGTACCTCACCAAGAGGATCAAGGTTCTCCAACATATGTCTTATTCTGCCAGACTAAAGAAACTTCAGCTCTATTCAGTAGCATACCGCCTGCTCAGAGGTGATCTCTGCCTGACGACAAGGCCATGTCCAATCAGGATCTGATGGACATGCTCCACCTCAAAAATCCAAATCCATCAGGACCACGAGCTAAAGACTTAAACCTCTGCACAAGTATGAATAGGACATGCTGGAGGGATAGATTCATAACCCAGAGGCTTCTCATGCTTTGGAACAAGATCCCAGTTCATATTAGGCAGAGCCCCTCACTGACTCTCTTCAAGAGAAATCTTGATGAGTGGATGGGAGATCGTAAGTTTACCCCAGGGGTCACATCTGTGTCACTGCTAGACAGGGGCACAGTAAACTAATTCTATTATATAAGGGGACCTTCATTGTGTCACTACTAGACAGAGGCACAGTATTCTAAATTTATTCTGTACATTTTTTGTACCATTTCATGGGGTGGCAAAAGCCACATCACTATGGCTAGGCTTACAAATGCCCCAGGGCAGATAGCCTAGTACTATACTATGAAACTATGAAATACTAAGTCTCTGGTATTCGGGCCGACTGAGGGCTACCTGCAGGCAGATAACCCTAGTGCGATGACTGCAATAGTGAAACACAAAGAACATCTGAATGTTTATAATCCATTTGCAATCAGGCCTGAAGCGTTTCAACACTTTGGTATGATATAAACTGTAGGAAGCTGCTTGTTGTTTGCTACAGTTTAAAAAGAAAAGTAGAAAGAAAGTACAGTTGTGTACCTACCATAAATGTAGATGTTTGAGTGTATTCACTGTTGCAGTCATTACAATTGGGTTATCCTGCTGGCAGGCTACCCGCAGTCGGCCTGAATTCCAAAGTCTAGGTCCAGCATCGGTTGCTATCGCCTCCTCCCTGACGTCAGTGCACCAGGGGTATAAAAGAAAGATGCAGCTGACGCCATTTTCTTCAGTTTTTCTTGCCCCAGATGTCAGGTGGTCCCAAAAGGGTAGGCTAAAAATCTGTCTATAAAGCATGCATACACCAAGTAACAAGTTTCCTTCATCTACAAGCAAATACACCACATAGGTTGTATAGAATAGAGAAGTGCAGATAAGATCCAGCAAAGATAAGGGGGATGGTGAGTGGGTAACCTGGACTGCAACAGTGAATACACTCTAACATCTACATTTATGGTAGGTACACAACTGTACTATGTTCATCGTGGTTCACTGTTGCAGTCATTACAACTGGGTTGAATCCCAAAGCTAAGGTTGGGAGGCTGGAACTAGACAGGATTAGGAGCGGCTATGAGGCCCTGCAGGACTGCAGTGGCAAAGACTGCCCTGGATTTGGAGTAGAGTGGTAAGTGGTAGTGCTTTGTAAAAGTGTGCACTGAACTCCGGGTTGCAGCCTCTAAAATGTCTTTGGTTGGGACTCCCCTGAGGAAGGCTGCTGAAGTGGCTGCTGCTCTGGTTGAATGTGGCCTAATGCCCTTAGGCACTGACTTGCCATTTTGAGAACAGCATAAACGAATGCAGTGACCTATCCACTTTGAAATAGTCTGCTTTGAGATAGCCTTTCCTTGTGATCCTGCAGCATATGCTACTAGTAATTGCTCAGTCTTTCTGAAAATGTCGGTTCTGTCCAAGTAGAAGCGCAGTTGTCTGTGTATGTCCAAAGAATGCAGAAGTTTCTCACCCTTGTTCTGTGGGTTTGGATAAAAGATAGGCAAATGAATAGTTTGGTTGAGGGCCACACTGGACACTACCTTAGGCATAAATGTGGGGTTTATCCTTAGAGAACCCCTATCTTGATGGAAAATGATAAAAGATACTGCAGCCATGAGTGCCTGTATCTCTGAGACTCGTCTTGCAGAGGTTATTGCTAGGAGCGGAGCTGTTTGCCATGATAAAAATTTTATATCAGCTGAAGTGGCTGGTACAAAAGGAGGCAGAGTGAGTTTTTCCAAGACATAATTGAGGTCCCATGCTGGTATTGGTGACCTCCGTGGAGGCCTTAAGTTTTTGGCTCCTATGAGGTACTGCCTTAATAAAGGATGAGAGAAAATAGGTGGCTCTGTATTGTAATGAGCTGAAATGGTAGAGGCATGAATCTTAATTGATGAAAAGGATAGTCCATTGTCCAGCACCTCAGTTAAGTATTGCAAAATCTGAGGGATATTTGGAACAGTGATGTCAATTCCTTGTGCCTGGTTCCAAGCACAGAATCTCTTCCATTTTTCTGCATAAGATTTTTTGGTACTGGGCCTCCTGGCCTCCGAGATAACATCCATCACTGCTTTAGAGAGAGGGGTGTTTTGAAAAGTTACATTATCCTCCATGCTGCCAGATTTAAGGTCTTGAGTTGGCTGTGCAGGATCTGATATCTGTGTTGGGTCAGTAAGTGAGGAATTTGAGGTAATGTCCATGCTGGGCATTGAGTCAAGTTCCTTAGGACTGGGCACCAGTGCTGGTGGGGCCAGTCTGGGGCAACCAGTATCATTTTTGGCTTCTCTTGTCTGACCTTTAGGAGTACCTTGGGGAGGAGAGGCATTGGAGGAAAGGCATATACTGATAAGTTTTTCCAGCTGAAAGATAGAGCATCCACTTTCCATGCTTGCTTGTGATAAGTTCTTGTGCAGAATCTCTGTAGTTGGCAGTTGTGAGGGGAGGCAAATAGATCTATGTCTGGGCATCCCCAATTCCTTGTTATCATGTTGAATACTTGTGGATCCAATTTCCACTAGTAGGGATCCATGAGGTTTCTGCTTAGTACGTTTGCCAGAGTATTTATCTTCCCTGGCAGGAATTGTGCTTGCAGATGTACTTGGTAAGTCAATGCTGTGTCCCACAAAGTCATGGCTAGTCTGCAAAGGAGGTAGGAATGTATGCCTCCCTGCTTATGTACCACATGACTGTAGTATTGTCCATCTTTATCAGTAGTTGTCCTGGATGAAGTAGGTCCTTGAAGGCTGTCAGCGCATTTTGAACAGCTAGCATCTCTTTTTGATTGATATGTAGATGCATTTGGATTGCGGACCATGAGCCCTGAATACATCTTCCTGCCATGTGGGCCCCCCCCAGGCATAATCCGATGCATCTGTTGTCAATGTCTGCCTGGCTGGGGGAATGGTGAATGGCTGCCCCTTGTTGTGGTGATAGGCCTTTGCCCACCATCGAAACTCCTGTTGCAGGCAGGGAATGAGTGTAATTATTGTTTCCAGGCTGTGGCAATGTTGAGTCCAAACACTTTTTAGATACCATTGTAGTTTCCTCATATGCAGTCTTGCATATGGAATTAGCAGAATGCAGGATGCCATGAAGCCCAAAGCCTGCAGATTTTTTCTTGCAGTTAACTGGGTGTTTGTTGCCAACTTTGTGAAATAAGTAGTCAGTTGTCTTTGTTTGTCTGGTGTGAGATAAGCCATCTGGGCAGTTGTATTTAAGTTTGCACCCAGGAATATTATCTCTTGAGAGGGTACAAGTTTTGATTTCTTTTCATTTACTGTGTACCCTAGGCATGTTAATAGTCTTTTTACAAATGCCAGATGCTGTAGTAGTATGTCCTCGTTCTCTGCTTGAATAAGGCAGTCATCCAAGTAAGGATATATTTGTATTCCTCTTTGTCTGCAGAATGCAATTACTGGCACCAGGCATTTTGTAAAGACCCTGGGCGCAATAGATAAGCCAAAGGGCAGTGCAGATAATTGGTAGTGCATTGAGCCAGCTATGAATCTGAGGTATCTTCTGCATGATTGTCTGATTGGGACATGACGGTATGCCCCTTTTAGGTCTAAAATTACAAGCCAAGCCTTCTTGCCCAGCATGGGCAGAAGCTGCTGCTGAGTCAACATTTTGAATTTTGGAATATCCAGGTATGTGTTTAGAATTGATAAGTCCAGTATTGGCCTCCAGGCTTTGTCCTTTCTGGGCACCAAGAAAAGTCTTGAGTAAAATCCTTGTCCCTGCTCTTGCTGTGGTACTTGCTGAATGGCTCTCATGTCCATGAGGGATGAAACCTGTTTTTGTGCCTCTGCCCATTGATTTTTTGGCAGGTCTGGCATACTGTTTGCCCTTGGCAGGGTGTGAAAGTGGAACCTGTAACCTTGTGACACTATGTTCAAGACCCATTTGTCCTGGGTGATTAGGTGCCAGTTTTGAGAAAAAAGTGCTAGTTTTCCCTCTAAAGGAGCTGCCAGAAGATAAGTGCTTGGCACTGGCAGGGGGAAGTCATTGGGACTGCTTTCTGTATGGCTGTGATTTGTCTTCTCCGCTTTTGGAGGAAGAAGCACCCCATTGTTTAGACCTGTGTGAGCCTTGGCACTGGGATCTGCCTCTAGGGTGTCTGTTTCTGCTTCTTTGTGGCCTGTCTGACACTGGAAAGGACCAATTCTTTGTAGGCAAGTGTCTGCTAATTGGAGGCTGTACCTGTAAGAAATCCTTGACTGTTTGAATAGATAAGGCTTTGTCCTCCATTTTCTTCAGCACCTCTTCTGCTTTAACACCAAACAAGGTATCATGCTGTAGTGGAGCATCTAATAATTTTGCTTTAACATGATCAGGCAGATTCTGTTCCTTTAACCAAGCATGCCTCCTAATGACAGAACCCATTACAGCGGCTCTGCAGGTGGCCTCCAAAGAATCAAAACCACATTGTAAAGTATGCTTTCCAACTTGTTCAGCTGCATGCAATAAATCCTGCATTTCTTTATTTTCTGCACATTCAGAATTTGTCAACATTTTCTGTTTAAGCAGTGACATAATGTACTGCTGATATTTAAGCATATGAAACTGACAATTTAACGCCCTTATAGCCAAGGTAGCAGAAGTGTAAATCTTTTTTCCCCATCTGTCCAGTGCCCTGGAATCTCTGTCAGAGGGGGTAGGGTTTTTTGCAGTGGAAGCCTTGACCCCCCCCCTTAGGACCCTGGGAGATAGTTTCTGGGTCAGCAGCAGGGTTTTTAAAAAGAAATTTGTGGGAGTCTGAAACCCTGTAGTATCTGTCTGGCTTAACAGGAGCCGGAGGTAAGGAGTCAGGAGTCAGACCAGACTCTGAAAATACATCATCTACAATGTCTAGCACAGGTGGGATAGCCAGGGGCCTGTGCTGCGGCAGTAAAAGAAAGTCTCTGAGCCTTTTCTTAAATTCTGAATAATCTTGGCTCTCCCAGTGGAAATGCTCCCTCATGGTATGTAGTGTTTCCACAAACGAATAATCCTCAGGCGGAGAAGCTGACGGGATACATTCTTCAGCATCAGAATCCTCATAAGGAGGAAGAGTGTATTCCTGATCAGAAGAGGAATCAGATGAAATGGAAACCTGATATGAAGATTCATATTCTACCTCTTGCCTAGGCCTCTTGTCAGGAGGGGGATGAGAACCCCTGATCAAAGTAATCAGGTCTTCAGCCATCTTGAGCATCTGTTTTTTAGGCATGGAGGCCTGTCCATGGGGCTATTGTACTTGTTTCTTTGTCTTTAAAGCTGCTTTAGCTTTTGCCTTGGAAGCTAAAGTAGTTTTAACATATAGTTGTGTAGGCCTGAAAACGCCCTCAGAAGCCAGTGCCTGCTCAGCGGCTCCGGACCCATCTGAGGGAAAGGTTTCTGAAGGTCCAATACCTTGAGTTTCTGTAGGCCTGGTTGACTCCACGTGGGAGCCGGTATCGGCCTGCAGCTCTAAAGTAGCGGTCGTCAGGGGCTTCGAAAGCACCTCACTGAGAACCGGCGAACCGGTGACTGGCCTAGAAGAAGCCTCGTCGTCAGTTTTGGACCTTGGATGCCTGTCCTTCTCTTTTTCTTTACATTTTTTTGTAAACTCCGGTACTCGGCTGTTCCGACGCCATTATATAATTAAATCTTCTGCCAAAGTAATGAAATGCAAAATCGTACCAACACTTAATAGTGTGTTGGTTAAATCTATCTGCTTCTTGTTTTTATTGGTTTCCGTTCGCTTTACAGTTTAATGCGTTGGTTAAATCTAGCACAAAACCGACAACTAGCAATGTCGTGGTCAGGGCCTAGGCAAGGAATGCAGTAAGAATGAAAATCCTTATGAGGTATTTGCTTCCCACAAGAAATACAATCATTAACTTTTTCTGACATCGGTCTGGAGCAAGAAAAAAGTTTCCCCAACGGGGTACTTAGCTTTTAAAGAAGACTTCGGATCTGAAATTCGAGCTTGAAAATCTCAGGAGTCGGCCGACCGACACTTGCAAACTGCTTTTGCTTCGGACACCGCGCAGCAAGAAAGACTGATGAAAATGGCATTGGCTGCATCTTTTATACCCCTGGCACACTGACGTCAGGGAGGAGGTGACAGCAACCGATGCCGGACCTAGACTTTGGAATTCAGGCCGACTGCGGGTAGCCTGCCAGCAGGATAATCCAATTGTAATGACTGCAACAATGAAACACAATGAACATCTTCTTTTCTTGCCCCTGGAATACATTTTTTTGCCTCTCAACTTTAAGATGATGGAGGTACCAGATTTACAGAATTGCTAGCTATGGCTCTGATTGTGTATAAATGATTTCAGAAGCTCAGAACCATTTACAAATTTCTATAGGCACCTAAGGGGCAAATGTCTAAGAAGCCTTCTAAATATGAAGTCCCTAGGAAGCAAAGGGCCACGAGGTTGCTACTATCACTAACAGACTGTAGAAAAAAGGAAAGGAAAGGAATTAGTGGCAAGGTTTAGAGATCTGCTATTCCTAAGTGCTTATTGTACGGTTAATATATGAATGGTAGCGATGCATTTTGTCAAGCTCAAATTCATCAATCCCATTTTGTTGAGTCCTGAGCTGTCAACAGCCTGTATCGGGAGAAGTAAAACTTACCTGTCTTTGCAGCACCCATATTAGCAGCCATTTCTGAGTTGGTTTCTAATGTTTTTTTCTCTTTCACTGCACTGTGAATGGATAAACTGCAGCACAACAAAAACATTTTACCTAAACATTACACACTGTAAGCAATGTGCTCTGCATCTTATAACTTTTGCATGAAGCAATATTGTGCGACATTCATTCTGTTTTTGAAAACTTGTGGAAAAGACTGTGAAATTATTTACAATATTCCTGTACTGTTTATGCATCACTTGTGTAACTACATTCACACCTTGTGAAGAACATACTCCAAAGAGGCCAGTAGTTTGATAGAATTTACTTAGTAAACAAATATGAAACAAATATGTAACATTCACATTTCCAGTATAGGGTGCTTGGTCTCATTTTCAGGACTTACAGTTCAAAGGCAATCATTTTGTGAAGTGCAGTCAACATTTATGCTAACAGCTACAACTCCAAACTTGGGCGTATAAGGCAGAACAAGGGCACCATACGGTCCTTAAACTGACAACACCCTCTCACTTTTGTAATAGGTCACAAGAGAATAGACAAAGTAGACAGTTTACCTGGGATCTTTTACAAACAGCTTCCTGATGAAATCTTTCGCTAGATCGCTGGTGTTTTTAAAGTGACGATCATCAAATTCATAATTCACTTCTACAACATTTGTAAGTGTTTCAGCATCCGTTTCACCCTGAAATGGTGACGTACCACTTAATCTGAGGATAAATCAGTAAATATATATATATATTACTTACTGGAAATGATATGCAAAGGCTGTTATACAAAAGCTGTAAGTATTTAATTCCTTGTGCCCTAACAATGTCACCCCCAACACACAAACACACACACAAACAGATAAAACTTAGGATTTTCCAATTAAAAGCCTTGATGTTAAGAACTCCTCTCATTTCATATTGTTATTGCTTACCAAGAAGACTGCCATGGTATGAATTGTGGAGAGCCACATACTCTGATTACCACGCAGATGAGTTCAGGCAGAGGCCTGACATTTGTACACCAAGCTTTCAGCTGATATTCTATGACATACATCAGAAATATACAGATAAGTGTAAGGCACATAAACTAAAATTCTCTTACTGGAAGTCTCTACTTCAGTTGCTAATCGTACAATAAGACTAAACATCAGTCATAGTTTATTTTTTATGCGCGTTGTGTACCTTTCTGATCTTCCGTGTTTTGGTATCACATGATACTGTAAACTTTATAAATAACTGCTAGATGAAAAATCACTGCATACAAAGGCTGACAGATGTTTAGCAGACTGATAACACAATCCTCATTAGGCAGACTGACTCAATAATATAATTTAGTCCAAGGTAAGACTCATAGCGTCCTTTACTTGGACAAACTGCTTCATCGAAGTGAATTTGTACACAGTGATTTATATGGTGTAGAATACACCAATGGCAGGACATCACAACTCTGTACAATTATATTCCTCTGACTCACACAACAATGCCACCTGGACATCAGGATGTAATAATCCTGGACCTGCTCTTGCACAAACCATGGTTAAGAAATGGCTGTCTTATGACAGCTAAAAGAACACGACCAGTTATTTTTGTATTTGAACAGTATACCCTACTAAGCATATGTGTACTTAGCTTGCTTGTTTATTTACCTTCAATCACAGTACTGCTGTTCTTTTTATTCATACCTAGACTATATGATTGCATTAGTGAAATGTATAACGTAGTTTTCATTTTGTGCTTGTATTTGAGATTGAATCAACATTTGCATCTGTACATTGTACATGTATCGTACTATTATTTATAAATGTGGATCTCTTCTCCCTGGGCCTCCGCTGAAAAAGGACATTTTGTCCAGTTGGATTTTACCGATAAACAAATGTAAAATAAATAAAAACATAATGTCAGTCTAAACAATTTCCTCCACGCAGAAGGAAAAGACTGGAAAATTATGCTGATTTCCCCAGCTGATCAACTTATGACAAATGTCACCACTTAAACAGCACACAGAAGCACTCATCAGGGGTTCAAAGAATAAAGTTATATTTTAACTTTTCAACATTTCTACTGAATAGCTAAATATTAAATAATTAACCGTTACTAAAAAAAAATGTTTTTGCTGTCTTAATGCCTAATACTATTAACCTATGTTCTTTATTTTTCTTAATAACTTGTAAAACTGCACATTACAGTATAGAAAGTTGGACATTGCTATGTGTTTATTAGATGTCTAGAGCTGTTGTGTATGTACAATTTTCCTTGTATGTAAGGTTCTTGGAGCTTTTCTCCCCGGGCCTCAGCTTGCTATTTGTTTATTAGATGTCTAGATCTGTTTATTTTGTAAAATTTCCTTCTATGCAATGTTCTTGGAGCTTTTCTCCCCGGGCCTCCGCTTGCTATGTGTTTATTACACATCTAGAGCTGTTTATGTATGTAAAATTTCCCTGTGTATAGGGTTCTTGGAGCTTTTCTGCCCAGGCCTCCGCTGAAAATGGATCTGTGTCCAGTCGAATTTTCCCAGTTAACAAATGTAAAATAAAATGAATAAATAAAATAAAAACTGGTCTACAGAAAACAGTTTTAATTTAGCTGGATGTATTTTTGAATTTATGTAATTATTTAGCTGGAACTAATCTTGAACTGTTTTTGGAAGCACCAATGGATCTACCTTCTGATTAGCAGGATAACCCACACCAGATCACACTCTCTAATATGATCCTCCTGGCTCATTTTTGTTATTTGTGGTTCCAAGTCTCCGGCAGAATAGAAAACCAGGCTGACTCACAAGCTGACATACAGAGACTTATTTCCTCTACCAAGTAAAGTGAGGAAACTGTAGTTCAGCAAGAAACAAAAATGATTTCCTGTTAGGTCACTTGTGTACCTGACAGTTTTATATCTGCAGTGCTGGTAAACTGGTGTTAATAGATCTGGGCAAAGGAAAAGCCACCCAATGTGGAAGAGGTTAACAGACAGTGGCTTCCCCTTGAAGTGAGCAGGCAAAGAAAATGGGGGAAAAGTATTGACTTTTTAAAGGTCAATAAGAAGGAAACGATCATAAGGGACAGTCAGTCCCTGTGAACGATTACATAAGGTGTCTTACAAATACTGGGCCAAATCTCTCAGATCCTCTCAACAGGGGAAATGGCCACATAAGAAATAGGATTTCCTAACTTCCATGCTGGGGAACAATGTTGGGCAAGTTTGTTAATGTGGAAATTCAGGTCCTATGATAGAGGGGTTCTTTAAAGCAGCATGCTGGTGTAACAGCACCAGATAATGCTGGGCTGCAATCCTGTCATAAATAAAGTAATAAGGGAAGAAACAGCCGAGCCATGCGCTTTAACCATGATGCATCTGATACCCAGATAAAGCAGTTAATATCATCCATAAACATACTGAGCAGCAAAGGGTTTCACTCCACCCAAATAAAGAACTGTTTGGACAAGGACATACAAGCGAATAGAGGACCTATAAAACTGAACCTTAAGGTGGATTCACCATAATGGGATATCCTTGCCAAGAACCGGAACAGTTTTCCATATCAGCAGGGTCCTGATTGCCTGAAATGACATGTTTTACAGCTTCCAGTGGGTGACAAGAATATATTTAGTCTTTCTTCCATAAATTTTGTAACATGAGTTATGGAACCAGGAAGGTGTGCAGGAATCTCCATTATATGTGATGTACCACGTTAGACTGTCCTGCCGAAACAAGCAGGACATACATTTATTTGTTTGTTTATTAATTGATTAGTTAACTTATTTGTTTCAGTTTATTAAGTGGGTAAATGAACTTGGTGAAGTCCCTTTTCAGCCATGATCTGGGCCCAAAAGCCTACATAAACAAAACTATACAACACATACTTACACTGTAAATGTGATACATACAAACAGCAAACATACCTATATGCAATTGTTACAGTTATGAGAAGACTTGTCACTTAAAGCTTGCACAGCAACAACCAAAATGTTCTTTTATTTTATTTTTTTATTCTATTCAAAGTAAATGAACTGGTCCAGGGACCGTTTTCAGCCACAATGGCAAAGACAACAAGTAAGAAATGTACTTAGAAATACAAAGAAAAAACAATACTGCCATTAAGTCTGCATGTACAATACAAAGCTAATGTGAGACTGTGAGACACTGAACAAGCAAAACATAAAATGATATTTGCAAGAATACATGCATTATTAATCCTTAAATATACAACTTAAACTTTGTTATAAATAAAGAATGCTATGCAAGCATACTGTACAGCCCACGGCACTGTGAAATGTTACTATGGTACAAAAGGACTAAGAATTAGAGTGTGAATGTTGCATGACTGTACAGAAAAATGGGATTGGGGATAGTCATATCTGCATCACTCTTGATGTTCTTCATATTGATCATCACTGTGGTAGGTTCATAGGTTAGTACTAAGCTAACTGCCCTTGCGAGCCATTTTAAGCCTAGCCAATTATCCCTTGTGAGACTCAAACCCTGCACCTTGTGTTTGTAGGGCAAATACCTTAACCATTAGGCCACCCTCCCCCCAAGCCTAAGTTATATTGGTAATATCCTAAAAGGATATAGCAGCTGGCCAGCTTCCAAGGCTTCAGTGCCCTAACTGTTACTAAGCTAATTAAAAAGACAAATTTGGGCACCAAGCTCGTCAGAGCTTCCCTGCTGCTGAAGAGTACGCTCCTAGGAGGCTTCCAAGGATCGATGGTTGTTTGTGCTGTTCCTTTGCGGGGCAGATAAGTTCCCTTCAGGAAAAAAAAAAAAACATGTTTAAAAATTGTTTGTTTGATATCAGTTTCCTATTCAGGAATGTTATTCTAAAGCTAGGGGTTTGTGTTTTAATGGACTGTCATGATTCTGTATTGTACTTTTAAATGGGAGATCACTTTTTCCTTTGAGCTTAAAAGCTTTTAAAGAATTCAAAAATAATTTCTTCTGCGGATAAATTGTTTTTATTTTACTCTCTGGTACTGGCAAAGCATTTTAAACTGACCTTTTACTGTTTTTCTGTGACAAAGTGACTTTTAGACGTAAATTTTTTACCAGCTTTTGCTGCTTGCTGTCTCTTGGAAAGAAGCACCAGTTTCAGCTTGACCATGGAATAAATCGTAGGGCCCATGGTCTGTCCTTCTTACAGCTACAAGACAAAATTAAGCAAGCGTCTTTTGCTACCACAGCAGGCTAAGAATTTGGCTCAGCCAGAGGTTGGTGACAATGCAATGGCTATTAGCTGTACCTCAGACCACTCATTTTTTACCATGGATCCCTCTGGTGTAGCACCTACAACCACTATAGACTGTGGGATTAGCCACTTGTGAGGCTGATGGGGTCCTCTCAGTAGGCAAGGGAGAGCCACTCATGTCAGTCCTGGGAGAGGGAAGTGGGAAGGCACCGCTGTTGTGTCAGAATGTTGTGCCCATCCCTGGGGAAGCTGCTGCTGCAGTTGATAACACTGCTGGCCCCATTTTTCCTGTCAAAAAGAAACAGAAAACTAAACCTCCTCAAATTTCCTTGGACAGGAGTAAATTACTGTGTCTGGCTTAGGGTTTAATTCAGGCTACTGATCCTTCTTATAAAATAGTTTCTGGTAAAAGTAAGAGGGAGACCTCTTTTCCTAAAGAGACTGAAGATTCTGAATTCCTGAAGAGACTGAAGACTCTGAATCCAGACAGGAAAATGAAAGGACTGATGCAGGGTTTTTCTCCTCAGATTTCTGATTCATACTTAGACGAGAGCTCAGTTTCTGATTTCTTTGAGACTATTTCCAGAATGGCCCAATGTTTTTAGTGGCAGAACAGTGAGGTTTATTAGTCCCTCAGAAAATATTATGGCCTGTTACAGAATTAATTTCAAGAACATTCACCGATTCCTCCAGCTCTGTCAGCTTTGGAGGATGTGTGTGTGTTACTGCCAGCAATTTTCCTGCTAGTCAGCCAGCTACCCATAAAAAGGCAGATATGATGTATAAAGTTCCTCAGTATTTTAAGCTTTTATACACTTTTTCCAAACCTCACCCAGCAGCTACAGCTTTAGTCAATCCTACTTCTAGTAAACATTTAGTTAATTCCAATCACACTCCTTCTGATAAGGATGGGAATATTATTGATATGTATAGGAAAAGTGTATCCTTTCTCCAACTTTGATTTTCAGAATTTTGAATGATTAGGCTCATATGCTAAGGTTTATCCTGACTAATTGTGAAAGTATAAAGAATGTTTTGGCTGCAGTTTCTTCTTGTGAGCAAGAATATGCTTGAATTTAGTTTCTTCTTTTGCAAAAGTCACTACCCATTTTTACAGTGTGTGTGTATGACTCTGCTGACTGACTCTTCAAGGCTTTGGCCACTGGTACTGTGTTGAGGAGGTTTGCCTGGCTGCATTCTCAGAACATCCCAGATCATGTTAAAAATGATATTTTAAATTCTCCTTTGGATAGAGATTTAGTTTTGGGACCATCTGCTGTAGGGGTGATCAAAAAGTGTGATAAACTCCTAAGTTGATACATGGTATCTAAGATTTTTCAACTCTCTTTCTCAAATTTTCTGAAAGATTCTCTAATCCCTCATCCAGTTTTGGCAAAAAAACAAAATAAACAGTCTCAATAAAATGCAGGTGAACAGGCATTTAAAAAGACATGGCAAGGTTTTCCAAAAAAATTTCAGAAACCTTCCAGAACCACAGACAGACACATTACTCCGAATGACTATTTAAGGGATCTTTTCTCCTCATTCCACCCTGACAGTCCCTTTTCTCTTTCTGAAAGTCTGAATCTCCAAGTTTTTCTTTGCAACACACAGTTTCAGATAAATGGGTTATGAAGACAATTCATTAAGGTTACGGATGGCAGTGAGAGGAAATGTCTACGTTTTAGAGGGTAATCCCTCATCCACTGGACAGGACTCTTATTTCCACCTGTCCTTCATTACATGCTGTCCTAGGAGTGATAGAACCCGTTCCTCCTTCCTAGGTGGGAAAAGGTTTTTATGCAAGGATGTTTTTAGTGAAAAAAAAAAAAGAATGCTTGGAGAGCAGTGCTGGATTTTTCTTTCCTAAACCTGTTTGTGATGATGCCCAAGTTCAAAATGCTGCCACTTCACAAACTCTAACCTCTTCTTTCTCATTTAAGTTTCATAGGAGCTGTAGATTTAAAAGATGCTTATCACCATATCCCTATTCATCCAGACTTTAGGCGTATAACATTCTGTGTGTCTATATCTAATTATCAGTTCAATCTCTTACTCTTTGGACTATTTATACACCAACAGTGTTCATAAAGTGTCTCCAATTATGACTCATTGCAGGATACGGGGTATCCAATGTTTCCATATTTAGATGATGTGCTTATCCCTGAAGAGTCTTTTTCAAAGTGTCAGGAGCACTTGGGTAAGAGATGTTTTACACAAGCTGGGATTCCAAGAGAACATTCAAAAGCCTATTTTGACTCTTCTGCACAGGATTCTGTTCCTGGGGTGTCAGCAAGGCACTTCAGTTCAAACAGCTTTTCTTCCACAAGAAAATAAATATCTTTATTTAGATCTCTTTCTAAGGTTTTCCACCTAGACTTCAGTCATTGTGAGATCAGCATTTTGGGTCTCATGGCATATATGATTCTCATGATACCCCTGGCAAGCCTTCACATGAAAAAAGACACAATGATATCTGAATTCTCTTTGTTCCTAGTATCAACATCCCAGTGCTGGGGTTTGCCAGATGGGAAAAAATTTGGTGGAGAAAACAAATATCCTTAAATTCAGATCTCCCTTTCTTTCTCCTCCCTGTCCAAAGCAGTCAGTCACCAAAAATGCCTCAGACTTTGCTTGGGGAGCAATTTTAGGAGATATAAAAGTGCTGGGTGTATGGAACACCAAGGACAGATGCAAGCACATAAATATAAAAGACATACTTGCCCTTTTCAACTCACTAAAATCTCTGAATGGTCCTCAGGACCTCCAAGTTGTTACAGACTATAACGCAGTCATGTGGGACATCAACAGGTAAGGAGGAACTAGGTCATACCCCTTTTGCAGACTAGCCACATTAGCTTGGGATATAGCTTCACAGAACAATGCCACTCTATAGTCATCCTATTTTTCTGCCAGAGGAAAACGGCGTGGCAGACAAGCTGAGCACTACAAGGGCAGACCCTCACAAATGGAAACTAAATCATGGCTTTTCTGCAAAATTTGATCCATCTGTGGGGAGTTCATCAAGTAGACCTATATGCCTCCTCTCTGAACAATCAGCTGGAAAGATTCTGCTCTAGGGCTCCAGGCAAGAAGACCTGGAAGGCAGGTGCTTTTTCATTTCTTTGTAAAGGAATGTTCCTGTATGCTTTTCCACCCTTTCCACTGATGTCTAGGGTACTTCTGAAGATTCAGAAGAAATACCCCAAGATCATTGTGGTGTCTCCCTTCCAGCCCAGGCAACAGTGGTTCTCCTTTCTTTTGGAAATGACCAAGGGCAATTACCACAAGCTTCATCACAGATTGGATCTACTCACACAAGATCAGACGTATTTGATGTGTCCCAACCCCAATCAATTTCAACTGACTGTCTGGATGTTAGGGTCTTAATTCCCTACAGGCACATGTTTATTGAGGATGTGCACCAATTACTAATGGAGGCAAGAAAGTCTGCTACTAGAAAATCATACATTAGCAAATGGAGAAGGTTTTCTAGTCGGTGCCAACAATATAATCAGTACCTATTTACACCTAGTTTTTCTCTGGTTTTACAATATTTGTGTAAGCTACTATACTATGGCCTTTCTTACTCCTCCATGAAGGTTCATTTATCGACTATTTCAGCATGTCTGTCCAAGGATCTTTCTCTTTCAATGCATCCTCATGTAGTATGCACTTTGTAGTCAATGCTGCAGTACTGATTCTTGCAAGGACCTCAAAATCTACAGGCTGGGAGGTAACAGTCTGGTGGTCCCTGGTCCAGTACGTTCTGTATAATAGCAATGGCAAAACCTGCCCTAGTCCTGCATGCAGTGCCTCAAAGGTAATGTCTGGTAAAGATGTGGACAGAGGACCAAGCAGCAGCTTTCAAATGGCCTGAGTAGGAATACCTTTAAGAAATGCAGTGGTAGCTTCCCTGTTGCTTATGAAGGCTAACACTGCCTTTCTTAACGGTAGTAATAGCCTCCCTGTATCTTAGAGAATGTGCCCTGACAGAAGCTGGTAATAATTTTCCATGATGAGCATAGCAGTAGGTAATATAACTGGCTATCCATTTTGAAAGGGTCTGTCTGGAGACAGGTCTGCCTTGTGTTTCTTCTGCAAAGGCCACTAAAAATTGTTCTTCTCTATATAGGCTTCGTGAAAGATCATGGCTAAAAGTTTTTGTAGGGTTAACATTTTGAACTTTGGAATGTGCAGGAATTCAACTTTGACAAATCTAAGATTGCTCTCCAGGTGCCTTCCTTTCTTGGGACCAGAAGCATTCTTGAATAAAACCATGTGCCTTCTTCTCCTGCAGCAACTGGCTGAATGGATACTTGATGAAGAAATTCTAGGATGATAGGGGAAGAAGCCCCTCTTTGTCTTTTAGGGGCTTTTGGTATCTCTAGATTTTTTCTCTGAACTGAATGAAATAGCCTCTTTCTATGATATTAGGACCCACTGGTCCCCAGTGATGAATTTCCACTGCTTTACGAAAGATAAAAGTCTCCCTGCTAGAAGAAGGGGGATGGGTGGGAGAGGTGTTGTGCATAGTCACAGCTGCTCTCTTAGTGTCCTTAAATCCCCAGGACTAGAAAACTCTTTAGATTGCCACTTTGTACTCTGTCTTGGTATCTTGCCTTGGGGATGCCTCCCTTTTTCTTGCATTGCAGGCAGTTGCTACGATTTAGAGGGACAATTCCTGTGATATCTAGGTGTGGAAGACAAATAAAATTCTTTTACAGTTTTGATTTGTTTTCCTTTCTTGTCCAATTTCTCAAAATCTTCAAGTGGCATCAAAGAGGAACTCCTTATCAAGTGGCATTGACAAGTTCTGCCTTAACTTGGTCTAAGAGAGGCTGAGTCCTTAGTCAGGCATGTCTACGAGTGACAGAACTCATAGCTGCTACCTTATATGATGTGTAAAATGCACATACTGCTCAACCTCTTAGAGCAAGAAATCTGGACAAAGCCATAAATAAAAGTGGGACAAAGGCCCAAAAATGGGAACATTTTTAAAGATTGCTCTTACAAATGTAGAAAGTTGATACAATAACAGGTTTTGCATTAGCATGGATTTTCTGAGGGTATGTAGTCTGAAACTCCAAAGTCTGACATTATTTTCTAACTTCAGTCTGTAATGCTCTGCCAGTAATTTGCCAGAAAACCACAATTTTTATAAAAAAACAGACCAAAATATGAGGCAAAAATCTGGACATTCTCGGAAAATCTTTGCAGTTGAGAGGTATGAATCACAGCCACATTTTTGTGAATGTCTACACTCCTGGAGGGATGATCTAGCTGTCCTCTGTACATCTCTCTGTAGGTTCTTGTTTGCAATGCCCTCTGCCTTAGTAAAGATTTGCTCTTGTAAGGACTCCAAGTACTTTAACATGTGAAATTGGCAGTTAAGACCCATCAGAGCAAAAGCAGCAGAAGGGTAAGTAATTTTACCAAATACATCTTACATCCTGCTCTCTCTGTCATTAAGCAAATGATGTATGGCTGTACCCTTAGGAGCACCCTTGGCAGATTCAGGGGACACTACTAAGGGATCTACCTTTGAGTTCTTCTAAATGTGTTTGTTGGTGTCAAGTACTCTATAAAAATTATTCAGTTTCCTAGAGGCAGAAGGAATAGAGTTGAGGTGCTGACAGATGTCCTCAAAGGCATCATCCACAACTATATGGACAGGTATATGAGACGGTAAGCTTAGAAGTTCTCTGTAATGTGTCTGTGGCCAAGAAAACTCTGTTTTCCCAGTTAAATACCGCCTTCATTTTGTGCAGGGTATCCCCAAAGGATAAGTTCTGAGAGGGGTGGAAAGAAGAGAGTGCATCAGTCTGAATCTGAGTCAGGGAGGAATTCAGCATAGGACAATTCTTCATCATCATCTTCAGATTCTGAACAATCTTAGTCCTCCTGAGGAGATACATCCCTCCTTCTTTTACCAGGAGAAACTCCTGAAACAGATACTTCCTGGACTTCATGAAAATCATAAACTCCTGTGACAGCTTGAGCAGATCCTGTACATCAACCTGGACAGATGCAGCTGATGACTAGGGCAGCATAGGCTGGGGTGAGCTAACTAGTCTCTTTGGCTTGGGAGTCTGAGCTTTAGAAACTAAGCCCTCAGTATGCAATCAGGCAGCTGTGACCTCTGTCTGGTTCCCTTAAGTTTCATCATGCACAAATACCAAGGACATACTATTTTCTTCCTCGGTTACCAACACCCGAGCATCAGAAACCCAACTGGCACTGATGTGGAATTAGTTGTAATAGTTTGGACTCCTGCCATGGTGGCCTCCTGAGGGGTCATACCAGAGGGCTTCAGCCTAGTGGTCATTGGACCAGGGGGCTGCGCAGGTGCCTTACCTCATTCGTCACCCAAAGACCTGGAAGATTCTCCAAATGTCCTTCTCCTTCATTTATTTTTCTGTTTCTTGGGTGAGGAACTGGCAGAGGCTGAGATGTTTGAAGAAGTGAATGGCATTGGCTCTGAAGACTCTATACGGGCTGCAAGGACTTTGATCATACACTTAAGGGTTTTGGAATGACACGTAGCACAGTCCTAACTACTACAAGCATCATGCTGAGGTTCCAAATAAAACAGAAAGGAATGGAAATCTTTAAGCGGGATTTGTTTCCCAAACTTCAAGCAGTTACTGACCTTTATAAACATTAATTAGAAAAAAAAAAGTCTCCAACAGGGTACTTATCTGAAAAGCAAGTTGTAGGAACTATGGAAAAAAAACTACCTGACTCAGAGACTGTGAGCATTAGATAAAATGGAGTCGTGCATCAGACTGCACAACTAGAGAGAACTGAAGATGGTGCTTACAGACACCTCTTTTATACCCTGATGTCTGTCTGTCAGTCCTTGGATGTCTGTTGTCTAGGACGATGTAAAGACTCTGGGAATCAGGCTGGGGAAGGGCTTCTGCATGGCAGAAAGACCCAAGAATCAGTACTGCAACACTGACTATGAAGAGCATCACAACTTCAGTGGCAGTTCTGTGGTATCAGGCACGTTGGACTTGAGCTCTATCCAAATAATTAGTGTTTGTGAGGTACCAACTCCTCACAAAACATCCCCAGCGCAGAATCTGGGGGAATCATATCCTGTGGGCCCTTCACACTCCTTGATTGCAGAGGACTGGTAAATGTTTAAATCCATGCTTGTCATGGCCAAACGGCACTTTCAAGTTTTGGAGGGCCATTTTAAAGATAGACATGTCTGGAAGTGCCAGGCTGTGACCCACGCTCTGAGCTTCACTACATATGCCAGTGCTTCAAATGATGCCTGCAGCTGTACTGCATAGTCTTCAGCTAGTCCCTGCTTGAGTAGATCCCAGTTGCCAACATCTTACTGATCACCAGGTGGGACGAAAGCTTCCCTCACTCTACAGCATCACTGAATGGAACGGCCGATACTCTGGAAATTGTCCCTCAATGTTACACAGACAATGCTAGTATCAGTGTAAACTGGTAATGTGACAGCCATGTAGACACTTAATAAACATAAGCATAAGAATGGAAAAACTTCTACCAGTGATAGTTAGGATCATAATTTGACCGTGCAAGCATATGGCAGGTACTGGGGGAGAGGTGTGCTTACATAGGCAGATTGTTACATCATTGTATACATCAGTAGTGGGAGGGCACAGCTCAGAGTATTTGATTTTGTGGAAAAAATTTGCAGAATGTTGTTTGGTAGAAAGGATGAACCCATCAATAGAACCCATAAAGGAGGTTCCTCTGTGTAATATCTGCAATACCTCACCTTTAAAAATAAAAAAATACAAAAAAGTAGAGTGGGAAAATTATTTGTAATTAAATGACAGTGCAGTAGTCTGCTAGAATGCACTTAGTTACTTTACTCCACATTTAACTCAGAAGGCTGAGACAGAACAAATGCTGTTGCCTAAATTAGGGTGAACTGACACAGAATTAAAAAAAAGCATAAAAATCTGAAAAAATGGAATTTGTGGTACTTACAAGATAAATGTGATGACACCTATGCTCCTAGAAAAAGGAAAATTAAGAAAGACAAAGTTAGGGTATACACAGAGGATGCATAATATAACAATCTAACAAGACATTAAATATCTTGCCATTCTTGATATAACACTATAAAAAGTATATATTATTTTACTCTTGCCTCTCCAGATTCCTTACTTTTTTGTTTACTGCTAACGCTCAGCTAACTAACCAAAAAAAATCTTAAGCAATGACAACTTCTTTCTTCTAATCTCATAGGGCCTGAGATGACTGCCACTTCTCCAAGAAGGAAACTGGATTAGTCTAGGACACAGAGAGGAGGGAGACCTTATTTGTAAAAATCAGTCAAGCTGCTGATGCAGTCTTTCTGACTCAAGAATTCTGTCATCTCCCTGGCACGGATAATTGTACATCATTTTTACTGTATTCCACATGGCAGAGTAGAGTTTATCCAAGTCTTCCTAGGTTTTCATTGTTTAGGCTTTTGTGGTTTACTGGAAATACAGTGATCTGGCACAGCTGAATTCAGCAGACACTGTTTATTGATGAGGTCTGCTTTCCATTTTCTCAGAAATGTATAGCTAACTATTCTACCCAGAAGCCAAGAATCTGAAGAGGCAGGACTGAAAAATAACAGTACAGTCATGTGAGACAGTCACCATAGCAACAGATATTGTGACTTGACCTCACCCTCATTTCTCTAGATGGTGCCTACATTCCTCCACAATGTTTTCTGCACACCCTGTCCTGCCCATGGTACATGATTTCTGCACACCCTGTCCTGCCCATGGAACAATGTTTTGGTTGTTTACAGATGTGTTTTGTTGTGGTTGTTATGACAATGAACAACTAAATGCAGATAAAATACTAAGAATGTAAACTGCTGTCAAAAATTATCAAGCATTTCAGCTGGTATCATAGCATAACAGTTATTGCTTGGATGTCAATTCATTGTTCTGCATTGTTATGAAAGTGGTATCTTCATTCTGTCAGCAAGAGCAGGAAATAATGAGAGAGAGACTGATACAGCTTGCTGCACAGTGGTCTTATTGTTTCTCACTTTCATTCCTCTAAATTGTATTTTACCTACTGGGACATGTCTCTAAAGCTGCCACAAGTTCCCCTTCCTTACAAACTGAAACAGTCTGGTCTCTTACTTGGAAGAATGACAGATAACTCTAAGCGGCAAGTGTTTTCTACTTTACTGGTTGTATTTATGTGAACAGATTCAGATTTTTTTAAAGGATGCATTTTTTCTGGAAGCAAACATCAATAGGAGTAAAACAGTACAAGTCATCGCTTTGCAGCCTGGTCAGAATTATCCTACTTTATGAATGCAATATATCCTTGATGTATAAAAATAATTACAGTTTCACAGATTCATTAGTAGTTAGTAGGCATGCAGTCAAAGAGACCATTAGATAGCCTAACCCAGATTTCCAATTGTCCCTTCACACTGTCAGTTGCTCAAAGTCGCAAAGCAGGCAAATGAAGGCTGAAGGTATAAAAACCTATACCGCAGGATATAGACTACAAACAGCTTATAGATGTAATTCTCGGTGATAACTGCTAGACAAAAAAAAAAAATCCTTCTTAGGTGTTGAACACTGCACCTTCTGGCAATTAACCTACAATCTAACCATTGACCTTGCCTCAAATGTCTAAAACTCTGAGCCAGTCCTCTACTGTAATTCTCCTGTTGGGTAATTAGGGTGTACCCTGAGCAGCCAAGTGCTCCGGATTGTGCGGAATGCTCCGCATCTGCGATCAATTAAGCCCACTGTTTCACTGTTCTGCAATGAGCAGCCATTGCTCCGCTTTGTGACTTTTGACTGGCTTGTATATCACAGTTACAGCCAAACGGCATCCCAACATACAAGCCAGTCAAGTGATTTACATCTTTAAGAAAGCAAGTGAACTTATTTGTGCCTGACAATGCAGTTCTCCCTCCCCTTACGTGGTCAGCACTGCCCTCCCTGTTGCTTACGTTCCATTCAGGAAAACCTGTGCTCTGATGACCAAGGGAACACCCCTTTTTACTGCATACTCAGATGTCTGAGGACTAGTTTTATTGGATGTGAATGAGCATCTTAGACTAATGAGCGTAATCTCAACATGTTTGTTAAGTTTTGCTTCTAAGAAATGGAAGCAGCGTTAAGATCAGCGGACTCGTTGCAGATTTACTGAAGCCACTAAGGTTTGGTTCTTCACAGCTATCCCAAGTCAAAACTATGCTTGCATATTCCCAATCTTAGCATGTTTTTCTTATTTTCACAGGGAGGCTTGAATGGTTTGAAAGATGAACCTATGGCAGAAAGCAGGATGCGCTATCAGGGCAAACACCCGTTGTGGGGAATCATGCAGGTAGATTTAATGTAGTCAGGACACCCCCATCATTCTTTAAAATGAGGTCATATAATCTGCCTATACTCTTACAAACTCAGTGAATTTCTTGTTGTAGACAGAAGGGGGGTGGGATTTGCATTTTAAAGGGACAGAAGTAGTAGCCCCAGTAATTGGGAATCTTAACTCCACTAAAGACACTAACCCATCTGTCTTACCAGTCACAGGGAGTGATGTACAAGAATTAGCCACCTTCACATGTTTTGAATAAATATCTCAAAATAAGAAAACATGCTCTGGCTGAGACTGGGAAACCCTTTGAGCAGGGTGGCCCTTTGCCATAGGGTCTGCCATTGCCTAAAACAATTGAATTTTTTTGAGCTGCTTTTTTAACTGGGGAAAATGTGGAGGGGTTGAAAAAGCAAGTGCTGAACAGAATTTTTTTAATAATTGCATTTGAATACCTTTATGTAACTATTTGCTACTGAGTATATTGCATTTTATAAATGGTTTCTGCTGACTTTGTTTTATTTTACGTGTGTCCTATTGAATTTTAAAAATATACAGTATTCACTCACTTAGTACTTCTGGCAGAAAGCCCACTTCAACCAGGTCCCATGGAAATGGTGCGTTTTTGCGCAGTGCGAAAATAGGGTGTTCCACATTTTGACTGTTTGTCACACATTGCTAGGGTCTGTGTTCCACACTGGCCTCTTAAGAGGTTGAGACCTATGGGTGTACCTGTCAGTATACTTTACAACACTTGTGTACCTACTACTGTGTCAGTTGTACTACTGTCCTTCACTTACGCCCCTAATTTTGCACCATTATCTCTATTGTGTTGGTTTAATTCACTAGCAGATCATATTTCCTCTCCTAATTTCATAACTGATATAAAAAAAGCTTCCTTGAAACAAACATCATCAGTGTACTCCTTATACACTAAACATAATATCGCAGTTTTGTGAAGTGCTATAGCCACCCTGTTATTTATTTATTAGCCAGGAAAGTCCAACTTGGAACAAAGACAATTTTTAGCAGTGGCCTGGGGAGAAACAGTCCAGATGCATGTTTTTCTAATGTGGGAGAAAACCCACACGAATGCAGGTAGGACATGCAGACTCCACACAGAAGGCACCACAGCCAAGAATTGAACCGGAGACCCTCTTCCTGTGAGGCAACAACACTACTGCTGCACCACTACAACACCGGTCTGCATCAATATGCAAAATACACACCAAAACAAGACGAATCACTTAAAATCCAAAAACATCCAAGAAGAAAGGGCAAAAGGAAGGAAAAAGTCAACTTTCAGGATGTATAAAAATCCATTTAATAATCCATACACATTGATGTGTTTTTCAGCACACAGTTTATTAATTTATTAGTTCAAAAACTCATTTGATGTATGTGGTATTTGTTTCATTGATATTTCATGTGTTTGGGCTTTAAGAAAATGCATTTGAAGGTTAATTGATTGTGATAAATTAAATGATGTCACTATATATGGGGGATGTAATGTATTTGAAATTGTTCCACTGAAGGCGAACTGCCGAGGTACCAGAACGTATGGATTATTAAATGGATTTTTATACATCCTGAAAGTTGACTTTTTCCTTCCTTTTGCCCTTTCTTCTTAGATGTTTTTGGATTTGCATCAGTATGCAACCTGAGGCAATGTGGCAACTGCCTCATTGCTACTGATAACCACTTGCTTGCTCAACTTTTTAGCATGTTGCTCATAGGGGCTGGATAAGTATGAATTATTTTTTTTACAGCTGTCGACAGACTGTGCCATGACTTCATTAAATGAACCTTATATCCTGAAGGGCAAGCCTACAGTTAATTTTTTTGTTTGTTTTCATTTCTTTTTACTAATCCAAAGTAAAGTATAATTCTAAAGGAGGAAGGATAGTGACATCAAAAATAAGTATAAGTGAAGGAGGTGGCAAGTATACATGTGGGGCCCTGATTGCAGCTCTCTCACCCACTCTTCCGCTCTTCACACTTTACCCTAGTCTGATCGTTTTATATCTATGTATATATCTATATATCGGTGGTGGTGGTGCTGCGATAGCGTTGTCGCCTCACAGTAAGATGTTGTACTGTATGATTCTCAGCTAAAGCGTCTTCTGTGTGGAGATCTGAGTGAATGGGCGTGCCTTCGTTGAAGGTTGTGCGTCAGAGCTGGCAACTCGGCATGTAAAAATCTACTGCCAATCATTAGCAGACCGGAGTTCTGCTGTGGCGACCCCTAACTGGGAAAAGCCGAAAGACACAACAACAACATCAACATCTATATATTTATATCTATATCTATCTATATAATAATTATATATATATATATATATATATATATATATATATATATATATATATATATATATATATATATATATATATATACACAGATCTCACATCATGGTCCAATGTGAATGCTGCTTAGTTATTCATTGCAATTTGGGTCACCAAGGAACACCACATCCTAGACCAATTACACTAAAGTGGTGACTCCATTGTTACGGCACACAGAATTTTCACTCATGATGCTGGACAAAAGCAAGGTGAGCTTTCTCTCAAGAGCCAAGAATTCTGATGTCGCAAGGGCCCTTAGGGTCATTAAACCAGCGAACTATGAGTACAGCATGGTGGCGGCCCTTGTTGGAGTAATGAACTGGCCAGGTAGAACCTTGAAGAAAATGGAGAGAGACATGGCCGAGCTCTCCATGCATGTCACAAATGCAGGAAAAACCTTAGTACTGAGTTGAATCCTTCCACCATCAAAATTGATGCACAGCTATAAAGAAAAAAAATGTTTGGCTTTAACAACTGGCTAAATCATCATCATCCTTAACCTCCCCCATTCTCCCATTTCTGTATGGAGTCTGGGTATCGCATCAGCACTCATCATCTCTCTGGATTCAGTGCCACTCTCCTACCTTTTTTGACAGTCATGCCTGACTATTGCAGGTTTTCTTTTACACAATACATCCATCTCCTTGCTGGATGCCCTTTCTGTTTTCTTCTTATTGCCTGTGCCAAATCTTCTTCATCAAATTGTCTTCTGCTTTTCTGCACATGTGCCTGAACCACTGTAATCAGTTCTCTTTGACCTCTTCTGCAATTAGAACTCCTTGGGCTTCTGCACTGATGTCTTCATTTCTACTTCTGTCCCACAATGCTCATCCTACCACCCATCACAGGCACTTCATCTCCATCACCTCACCGACTTTCTGTAGCATACAGTAGTATTGCTCACAGCACTGTTTTGTACACTTTACTTTTCAGCTTCTTTGGCATTCTCTGATGACACACAACCCCCCACTCTGTGCTAGTTAGCTGCATCCCCTCTGATACTACCTTTGACCTCTGTATTCAGATTTTCCTTCTCTTTATCCACCCCTCTCAGATACTTGTAGCTGTTAACCTGTTCCATTATTTCCCCTTCTATCTCAGTTCTCATTTTCTAATGATTTCCCATTTGTTACCATTCCAACTGTCTTATCAGTACTCAATTTCATCCCACGTGATTTCAGTTTTACATTCCATTCCCCTATCATTTAATGAAGATCTTGCTCAGTCTGCCTATAATGCCACATCTTCTCCACAGAGCAACATTTGTTGATCTGTCCCCTCCAACCATTTGTTAATGTAGTCCGTACCCAGTATAAACAGTATTGGGCTCATAAATGAACCTTGATGCACTTCACTCTCACTGGGATCCCCTGAAGAAAAAAAAACAAAATCCAGCTCACGTAACTCCATTAAAACTCGTGAAAAGCCATTTTTAATTAACATTTACTAAACATGATTTTTTATGAGTTTTAGTGGAGTTACTTGAGCTGGATTTAGTTTTTTCTTCTGCATTCCTATTTAGTTTTTTCTTATGCATTCCAGTATTTATCCAAGCTCATTTTACCAGCTGTGAGCTACTTGGTGTGGTGATTGGGAATCCGTCTATGAGATCAAACACTGGTCGAACCTGAGACACTGGGTCCTGCACTAATTCTACCAATGTTTCTGGGACTTTGAACCATTTACAGAACTGCTCAAATCAACTTTCTTGGGACCTTGTCATATGCTTTCTCCAAGTCTAGAAATGTCCATTTGGACTCTTTCCTCATTTCTACTTTTGTTTCAATTACCTATCTCACTGCAAACATCAAGTTCATTGTGCTGCATCCTGATCTGAATCAAAACTTCTCATCTCCTATATTGCTTTCTTCTACTCTGCATATCTGTTTATCAGTTACCTTCTCCAGGACTTTCACTGCAGTGTGACAGGTGTTTGCACTCAAAAACTGGTACTAGAATCCTTATTCTCCAGTCATCTGAGAAACGCCTCTCTCTCTCACTCTCTCTCTCTCTCACTCTCTCTCCCTTCACATAGCTATGGATAAACACCTGGTGTTATTCTAGGGCGATCCAGTATGTGCCAGCATGGGATGATATGCTGGACCACTGTTCTTGCCTCACCAGGGTGGCCTGTACCTTTATTCCAAGGCTTCCGCATACTGGAAAAAGCTTTTGCAGCCCCCCCTTGTGCTGTTTTAGGCAAGGTCCAGCTGATGAACTTCCTAACCTAGTTCCCAAAACAAATCAACCACTGGACCATATCAAGGTGGCGCTAATTAATGGTAGAAGTTTAAATAACAAACTGCCAGACCCTGAGATGATCCCACATTTGGAGCATATCAGCATATGTGGTGTTGCAGAAACACAGTTTAAGTTCTGTGTTTTCTGCTTTCCACTCATTTAGACCTGATGAAAACTGTGGTGGCATACCTCAAGACAGATACCCGGAGACCCTCAAGTGGATCTTATAGATACAAACCACATTAAATAAGACCAGCCTTCAGTTCATAGCATGTTACAGAACCCCCCTCCATCTGCAGAAAAATCACACAGCATTCCTACATATTCTGGATGAACTCCCATAAGTCCTTGATGATTTTAACTACCCAGTGATTAACTGGGGGATCTATACCACAAACAGAGAATACGCACAACAGTTCTTAGATTTTATAAACAAAAACTCCCTAGACTATATTGTTAAAGAACCTAATCCAAAGGATCCCACTCACTGTTTATGTCAGACCACAGACCATCAGAAACAAATTCCAGAGAATTCAAGGACTTCTAATATTCAAATCTGCAGTTCTACAATAAAATCTCCAACATTGCTCCAGATCTTATTCATAATGGTACTAACTAATCAGATCCAGTGAATATTGCCAACATACTGACAAATAAATTTAGTGCCTACTTTGCCCTACAGACATCTCTTCCAAACCCACTTACCCTTGATAAAAATCAAGCCACTGATCATCACAAAAGGGCATATACTAAAGGCACTCTCCAAAACATAGAATGCCTCACCCTGGAATTTTCTAATATGTAGCACTAAGTAAGCACTGTTGGACCCACTCCTCAACCTCTTCAGTCTGAGCCTAGCAACTGCCTTTGCCCCCCAACAGTAGCACACAGCTGCCCTAATGTCACTCCACAAGAGTGGCCCCACCACAGCCTCCAGGAATTGCAGACCCATCAGCCTAATAAGTCTTATGTAGAAAGTCATGGAACATATCATAACTTCACTAATTCACTATGATACAAAGCGTCTTACCAGACATGACCCCTGGCTGTTTAGCTTTGTCAAGAGTAGACCCTGTCTAATGAAACTCTTGAACTTCTTTGAGTTACTTAGGCTGCCGACTGTGGACAAGCTGTCCACACAGTGTACCTTGATGTCACCAAGGCATGAGCTCCAAACTGACCTGTACTTGTTTAGGCAGATAGTCAATTAGACTTGAGAGAGGACTTGTGCAGTAACAGTTGGGGGTGCATCCTCTGAGAGCATGAAAGTGACCAGTCGAATTCTGCAAGGATCTGTGCTGGGACTATTCTGTTCGGCATCTATTGCTCAGATCTCTACTTAGCAAATATGGATCTTTGGCTGACAAAGTTCAAGGATTATTGTAAGCTGGGCATCATCATCAAGTCCTCCTCTGACATACATGCATTCCAGCAAGAGCTTAGACTTGTCAATAACTGGAATATTAAAAATAGGGGTCAAGCTCAACATCAAAATGTGCAACATTGTAGGATTTGGTAAGTGCCCCAAGCTCTGACTTACAGCACAGATGACAAACCACTTCAAAAAGAAAAGGTCATGAGAAACATGGGTACTTGGGTGGACAGCTCCCTTACGTTTGGCCATCACATTCCAAAAGTGGTTAGGAAATCCTTTTACCTTTTACAGCTCAAAGCAAAAGGTTCTTCTTCTAGAGCAAATGAAGTCCTTACCTCAACTCCTTGTACACTACATTGATTAGACCAATCATAGAGTGGAACACCCCTTTACTAAGCATTAAAAGCATCTGAAAAGACCCAAGAGGGTTATAACTAAAAAGATTAGGGCCCTAAAATATCTGAACTAGAAAGAAAGACTGGAGGCTTTATCCTTACACTCAGTTTCCCACTGACTCCTTATGGGATATCTATGTCTTGTTTACAGGGAATGAGGTACTGGTAGTCCAAGAACTATTATACCTCAATAAATCTGAATGTCCAGCTAACACATTGGCCAGAGATCTAAATCTAACAAACAAATAAGACAAACAGGAGGAACAGATTTGTCACACAGCACCTACCTCTTCTCTGGAGCAACTTTCCTCTCCAGATTATGCAGTGTAACACATTGTGTGCTTTTAAAAAGTAACTGGACAAATGGATAGCTGTTATTAAATTCATCCCTAGTACAAATGGCCTAGCTCTCCTTGAATTGAGGGGAAATATCTAAGAGTAGGTACTGGTAAGGTGGAAATGACCTCTCATCTCAGATGCCTTGTAACTTCTGTGATCCTAAACAGTGACTTTTCCATGTGTTACAAAACAAGATCAATTCAATGAAATACATGCAATGTTCTACCCTGCTTCTAAGACCCCTGTAGTTGAATGTTCCTATCTGCTTTGCAAACACAGAGCAAAGCTGTGGATGTATTGCTTCCCTTTCTAGACATCATATACTTCATTCAGTATATATTCTCAGCATAGCTGTGCAAAGGCATCCATTTTATACGCAGGGCAGCTCTTATATCACTAGGTTCATTATGGCTTACTAGCATTGTGACAGCAGAGCAGCTACCCCAAAGCAGAGGGCTTTAACTATGTCGCTGATTTAGTCATGAGTAACTGACACGGTGGTACGGCAGTAGCGTTGTTACCTCACAGCAATAGGTTCTCCCATTCGATTCTCGGCTTGGCTTGGGAGTGCCTTCTGTGTGGAGTCTGCATGTCCTCCCCGTGGCTGGGTAGCATTCGAAAGACATGCGTGCGTAAATGGGCATACCTTCATTGAAGGTTGGTCGTCGAGCTGGCTCCTAGGCATTTCGTAAAAATCTACTACCAATCATTAGCGGACCGGAGTTCCGCTGTGGCGACCCCTTACCGGGAAAAAGCCGAAAGACAAACAACAACAACATCTAACAGGCAGGAAGGCACTGGAGCAGCAGTGGCAAGACTGAAAGCCTGTTGTATGAATTATTAATGTTATCTTCATTCCATGTTCACACTGTGAGCTATGGTCAGTCATTCAGTCTTTTCATTTTTCCAATTATTTATGCAATGTATTATTAGGTAATTTCTTCTTTATAAAGTCTTGCCTCCCATTTTTTCTTACACTTACTACACATCACTCCACCTCTAGTTACATCATTTCCTGCATGTAGATCATTATCTAACATGTCACCTCCTTCAGCTGGCTTTATTTCCCCCCACACTATTCCTCTTCCTCAAGAATTATACTTTACTTTGGATTTCTTTTTTTAACAACCATTTAGAGAACAACCCTGTAATAGTTAGGTAATCTATTTATATTTTATATAAGATTCACGTTTCAGCATATACCTTACCACTGGCTGTATATTTTGATGTTTTGAGCCATGTGTGTGATTTCCAAGCTTTACTTAGCTATGTTCAACTTTAATGTAGTTTTCATGCTACTAATACAACAAATGCTTGATTTGTGGAATAAATTCAAAAACACTGTATGCGTTCAGCAATTTAACCACTTAAACTTATTATCTTTAGCCATGCTTATTCAGAGAAAAGTACACTGGATGAATGCTTGGCACTAGATACCCAACCAATGGAATGCCATAACAAAATTCTACATCCATCGTATATAACATTACATATGCAGCCATGCATATATATTATTATAAGTGTGAGCACACACACACACACACACACACACACACACACACACACACACACACACACACACACACACACACACATACACACACACACACACACACACACACACACACACACACACATACACACACAAATACACACACATACACACACACACACACACACACACATACACACACACACACACACACACACACACACACACACACACACACACACACACACACACACACACACACACACACACACACACATACACACACACACACACACACACACACACACACACACACACACACACACACACATACACACACACACACACACAAATACACACACATACACACACACACACAAACACACACACATACACACACACACACACACACACACACATACACACACACACACAAATACACACACATACACACACACACACACACACACACACACACACACACACACACACACACACACACACACACACACACACACACACACACATACACACACACTGTATACTTACCACATATCAGCCGGTGGTCCTAAAGGTTCATAATTTATCACTTCAGGTGCTGAAATAAAACAAAAACATAAAAAGTTTAAGTTGCACTTGTCAGAAAGGAACACTCCTTAACAATATACCTGAATGGAGGGATTCCCTTTCAGATGTTGAAAGCTCAGAATCCCGAATGTTATTTTTGCAAGATGAAAATAATGAAAGTTAAGATCCCATATCTGGGACTTTTTCTCAAGACAAACAAACACTTGCCCATCATGGAGAAATATGCACTTTTCCCCACTGTAGTGCAATCCCGGAGTTGGTATATATAGTTAGGGGGGGGTGTAGGGTGCAGCCCCCCACCTAGGTGGGTTTCAGATGGTTTGGTGTGTTCTATGTAGTTTTGGGAAAGTGTTTACGTGGCTGGAAAAAAGTCTGTGTTTTGGGATTTTCACTTTCATTATTTTCATCTCGCAAAAATAACGTTCAGGATTCTGAGCTCTCGACATTTGAAAGGTAATCTGAATGGAGTACCTGGTCAACATGTGGAACTGCAGGCAGAGTACATATTCAAAACAGCTACATCAGTAACTGTGATACATATCATACCTTGCAGCTATTTATTTATTTATCTGTTAACTGAGCTGGTTCACAGAAACTTGTAAGTCATGACTAAGGTCATTTAGGTAGCAATGACTAATTTCAACACATGTAGTACAAGTCCCAAATCAGGAACAGTTGAGATTAATAAAGCAATCAAGTTTTGCATTGACAAGCACAGTTTGAAAAACAAGGACTATGAAACATTAATGCCTGTAATCCACAACGATTTACTAGAAAATCAAAACATTTGTGAGGGACAGGGGAATATGATGCAAAGTCAGGGACATTATGCAAAATCAGTGATAGTTGAGATCATACCTCTTGAATTAGTTGTTCAATAATTCTGGGCAAAGCCACAAATAATGAGGAAAATAAAGCCCAAAATCCAGGGCAGTTTTTAAATATTATTCTAATTCACTTAACCTAAAGATTTTGTATAGATATATATTTTTCTGAACAGTATGATGTGTAAAATTCTAATGTTTGACTGACTGCAATCCTTAGTAGTTTACCAGAAAAAAAATTATGATGGATAGGGAAAAATATAAGACAAAAATCAGGGACAGTCTGCAAAAAAAGGGACACTTGAAAGGCACAGTTTGTTATAGCTAGGCTTCCGAGTGAATAAGCTAGTAGCCTATCACTGGAAGTAACCATTCATTCATTCATTCATTCATTGAGTGGCTATTATAGCACCTTCAAACAGGTACCATGTATATTTGGAGCTACTCACAAATTCATCTAACTTGGTTTTAGATGCTTTTGGACAGCTAGCAGTTTGCATTTTGTAGCTTAATGTATTTTAGTCACTGACCACCACAGTCAAATCATTTATTTGAGCTGTACGTGGTAGCATCTGCAGCCTTATTCCAATTTCTCTTCAGTTCTGAGGAATATTTACAACTTATGGATGTAATTTCTCCAACAAGTTTGGATTACTAAAGACTTGTATATTCATGTTAGGTCAACACTTTTTCCTGCATAACACAATGAATACTAATGTACTTTTCTGCCTCTTTTTAAATAACAGAGAGCTCACTATATGGTGTGGGCTGGTGTGGTATAGTGGTAAAGCACTGGACTCAAGTTTGAGGCCTGAGGGCCAAAACTGTTACGGTGTTAGGAGTTGGCATAATGGTTAAGGTGTTTAGCTTACAGACATAACATACAGGGTTTGATTCTCACCTTAAAAAGCATGACTCGGCTTAAAAAGGGTTCATGTTTTGATGAATGCAAAAAAACAAAACAAATTTTTACTAATTTTACTAATCGGCTCTATACCTGCTGTCATCAGTCATCTTTAGTGCAATACACAGATGACTCTACAATCACCATAGCCAACTCTCCCTCTAAGTTCTTCACAGCTACTCAGGCATCTTTTAACTTAGTTGAAACATGGCTCTCCAACAACCAGTTCATCCATAACCCTAAAAAAACAAAGCTGTTACTCTTCCTACCTAAAAAGTTCAACAATATTAAACCCTCCTTCTCCATACAGTCCCTTATTAACACTCACATTTAGGTAGAATCCAGCACTAAGCTCTTAGGCGTAACCATCGACAATCAGCTTAAATTTGACTTGCATGTTAATAACTGCATCAAAAAGACTCATTCAAAACTAGGGCTCCTTTACCATAAAAAGACATTCTTTACCTCTGAAGCCAAGATTACTCTCTCTCTCTTACCTACCTTCTACCAAGTCTAATCTACAATTCTCAAATTCTCACAAATCTTAACTCAGCACTCCTGACCAAACTCAAATCTAACTACAACAAGGTAGCTAGATTTGCTGCCCAACAAACCTACAAATCCCATCACTGTCTCTCTCTCTCTAAAACACCTAAACTGGCTTGAATTACCCCACCAGCTTCTTCTCTCTCTGCTCCAGATCATCCATTCTATCTTATATCAGCCTTCCTACTGCCCAGCCCTATCCCCACTCATCTTCCCTTATTCTCCCTCCAGACCTCTCCGAAGCTCTAACCAAGACCTACTACAAATCTACAAACCCAAGTCTAAATTTGGACACAACATGTACAGTTATCACACCACTATTGCCTGGAATAGGCTCCCACTAGAAATCAGGACCCTTACACATCCTAAACAATTTAAGACAGCCACCAAAGAGCACTTTAAAAGTCACTGGTCCTGCCACTGCACTCTCCCTCCTTAAACAGCCGCTACTTCTCATACCTTAATCTACTTTCTGCCCTTAACTCACTCTTCTCACTAGCTCTCTCTAATCTTACTTGACTACTCTTTCTACTGTCTTCTAAAACCTATTAAGCAACTCGCCTCAGAGAAACATTCTACTGTAATTGTCTTGCCTTCATGCAACTACATTATGATAAAACTGGGTTTCTGTAACCACTTACCCCAAAAACTATATTCATCTTAATGACATATTTCTTTTTATACATCTTGAAATAGTTTTGCTATATTCCAAATTATTGATACTGTATAACATTGTATTGCTACCTAATGCCTTGTAATAATCATGTAACATTGCTGTTTAATGCTAATTTATAATGAAAATTGTAAAATATGTTGGAGCTTTTCTCCCCAAGCCTCTGCTGAAAAAGGGCTCTTCAGCTCAGTCAGACAATCCCAGTCAACAAATGTAAAATAAATAATAATAATAATAATAATGAATAAAATAATTTGCCAAAACCTTCATTGAACATTGAAATAATTTTTTGCACCCCACCATGTGGGGGGGGGGGGGGCAGAATTATATATACCAACTCCAGGGTCACACAACAGTGGAGAAAAAGGCAATCTCCACTTTTGTTGAAAGTGTTTTTGGTAAACTGATTTCATTTCCTTTGTGTTCGCTGAAATCACCTTCAATAGAGTGACATAGTCCCACTTAAAAAGTCTGCCTAGGGTCATTAGCTCAGAAATCATCTATGAACCTGTGAACTAAATCATTTCTAAGTGCTTCATTAGGCTAGTCTTGTTTAGGTTGAACAGGGAGTTAGCATAATCTGTCTGGAGATCACTAACAAATTAAAATATGACATGAGCACACTTGCTCGTCTGAATATTATAAACCTTAAGGTACAGAATGTTAATGCTACTGCTTCCCTGCAGATGGTATTGAAGTGTTCACTGACAATCAAAAACTATGCTGAAATCATTGTAAGTCTCTAGAAGGATTACTTCTTCCTCACCTATATTGTGTCTTATTACAAAAGTTCATTTGCAATATCATGCCAGGATCACAATTTTTGTGTTCATCTTTGTATAATAGTATTCTTGGACCATCCAAATATGCCGTATGATGAATTGTGCAATTCTATACTATCGTCTTTAGACTTTATCATCTTTACATAATGTATACCTGTAAGCATTTAAACAGTTTGTCTGTGTGAAATAAATTGGACTACTTTACTCTCTGACTACAACTTATCTGAAATGATCTTGAAATGCATTACTGTGTCCACAGTTATTATTTATTTATTTTTATTGCACTCAGACATCTGATGTGTACATAATCAACAATAGGGTTATAACTGCTGGGTATGCGGCTGTCTTTGGCTGAGAATGATTGACCTTGCTGTCATGATCAAGCTAAATAATCATTTGTTTGGATTTTCAGGACTAGTGTGCATTTGTATGTAGCAAGATGGAATATTTCACTGCTGCCATTTTAATGACAGTTGGACATTTGAGGTATACACAGTCAAGTGCCTGTAATTGATGGGTTTGGATATTGGTGCTTACAAGATCAACAGATCAAGTGGTCCTTTATGGCTGAAATATACTGAAATGGGTACATTTTATTATTGGTTAGTAATTTTTTTTCATCATGACTACTCAAATTTAAAACAAACACACATTTTACTTTGTCAAACAATTTAATATGGCAGGTAAGTATGTATTAAAGACAATCAGGAATGCGAATGCAAAAGAATATGTGCATCAATGCATGGTTCAAAAATTTGGGGGGTCCATGGTTTTAACACCTACCAAGGCCCAAGGTATCTGATCTCTAATCTTTTCTCATATGTTGCGAGTTTTTAAAGCTGAAAAAGGTGGTTAATGATGTTGGTACTAAACTGTGCACCTAATGGATGGGAAGGTATGGCAAAAGTTGGTAACTGCCATTTATCAGTCTTAGAAGAGGACCTTTTCAATATGTTCTGCAAAAAACATGGAGAAATGAAAGGTAAGAATCTGTGGCATTAAATCATGGACAATTAAGAGTTATGGACTTTGTACTGCACATGATGTGCTTGAGTGACAATGAAACCGAAATAGCCTTCACATTTGTTTTCACATAAAAGGAACACAGAATGCATTTGGGTTTGAAGACCAGATTAAACACACAGCAGCAGTACACAAGTACAGCAAGAGTGCAAGGCCAGAATAAAGTCAAAAAAATACACAACGGCCAGCACAAATGGGTGACCCACAAATAACTATTTATTGTAAGAACAATAAATAGAGAAATACTCCAGAAAATTACAAACTGGTTTTGGCAAAAGCCTTCTTTAGTTTAAACAAAAGCAGAGATGAAAATCCAATCCACAGTAACACTTAAATACACCAAACAAGACACACACACACACACACTCTCCCCACCTTTCACCAATTATAACACATCATTTAAACCTGGAGGAAATAAAACCCATAATTTAAATTATCCAAAACTTTTCTTTGTTGTTCAATATATTGTACCAGCCTATTTTATTACTTCCTCTAACCATAATATGATCAATAGTTGTAAATTAAAACTTAGCAATAGGATGTTGCAAAACATGCCTATATAAAGCATTAGACATTCTTTGACAACAAATATCATTAAAATGTTCAGAAATAAGACTCTTAAATTGTCTAGAAGTTTGTTCTACATAAAATACAGAACACTGACATTCAACCAAATAAATCACCCATTCTGAAATACAGTTGACAAAACACTTAATATTAAATACAATAGCTGTGTTAGCAGAAGAAAATTGTTCAGTTTTCATAACGTTTTTATTTAGCTCATCCAAAGATGAGCACATTCTTTTAACTCTAAGAAATTGGGACTTGGGAATATTATTGATAATATAAGATGGATGCAGCTATCTGCCACCAGTAAACTATTATATTATGTAGCCTTTCTAAATAAAGTAGTATTCAAAGTCCCATAAGGTTGTTTACTAACCACCACATCAAGAAAGGAAATTTGCTGAACATAAAAGAATATTCCTCATTTGTTTTCGTTTAAATACTGAACAAATTCTTTCAACTATACCACATCAGATTTCCATACCAGCCAACAGTCATCCAAATAATGCCTCCATATATCCATTTCTGGCAAAAAAATGTTATGTGTTAAATCATGAGTGTCCAGCCGGCCCAGGCCGCACATGCAACCCTCAGACCTCTTCCATGCCCGCGACCCTTAACTTGAAATTTTACTTTTTTCTGCGTGTTTTCACGTCCGCGTCCTTCAGCTGTTGCATTACTTTTCAAATTTTTTGCGTCTTTCAGCTGGTGTAAAGCACTGCTCTCCGGTAGATGCATTCACGGTAAAAGCTGAAGGTAGAGGATTGAAATCGTGGCGAAGAAAAAATTGAGTTTATTACAGTACACTGACTACACATCTGCAGTAACAGGTAAGCTAAGATATTGCAATTTGAGGAGAATTATGTTTCTTGTACCCTTCCCTTTTAATAAATAAACTAGTACATCTCATTGATAAAATAAAATTATTTAATCCATCATTTATTGAATAAATGATGGATTATTTTGAAAAATTATTTTATTTTATCAATGAGATGTACTAAAAGGAAAGGTACAAGAAACAGATTTGGTTTGATAACACGTGTACTTGTGTGTCATTTGCTAAACAGCTAAAGAGATTTTGAAAGCGTTTTCCTCCTAACGTGGCCTTTTGCACTATAGGTACTAATTAAGATAGTAAGATGTTGAATAATATTATTAGAAAGGGCTATAATGCCAAAACTACTTTTAGGAGCACACACATCATAAAGCTGCAGTCAGACACATATTCATTGACTATTACCCAGGGATTTCTAAGGTATAAATATAAAGGTTTGCAAAAATAATAAAAACAAAGAGTAGGGTAAGAAAATTCTCTTATCATTTAGTTATGACTACATTTTTTTGGAATCAGGTTCACAGCATGAATTTAACTTTAAAGTAAATGATAGTCTCAGCATGCATCCAAGAGGAAGTGATTTGAATCTGCAGTCTGAAGTAAGTATTCAATTGCCTTATTACAAGTTGTTAATGAGACTGGTTAAATTACCCTTCCAAACATAAAACCATTGAATAAGGCAAGTCAGGCAACTGTCAAATAACTGAACTGGCACTGCTTCCTTTTTATATATGTGTGCTTTTATTTACTAGTAGTGCATGCATACTAACACTTAGTTCTTGAACATCATATGAAATGTCATGCAAAATGTGTTTGCCCACTTCTAAGGAAATGTTGTGAGTGACTGGAAGATTTTAGTTTCATAACAGTTAACCTCTGCTTTTCAGTTTGTATGTGAAAACTGAGAAAGCCTTGTGTAAACATGAATGCTTGTGCATTTTAACTTCTGTTTTATGGTCCTTTTGTCGCTCCTGAGCCAGAATTTTGATATTATCTCTTTCTACTATTATGCAAATGCAATGTAACACTAATCAAAAATCAAGCTACTCTAATTATTGTGTATAGTTATCCAGATAACCATTGATTATTATTTTTCATCTCTCCCATCTGTTGCTATTGGGTAGAGATGTGGCTTAAATTGGCACCTAAAGATTCTACCTTTATTAATGGTCACTTACATTGCCAAGTTCTAACTAAGGCAGCCTCTCAGGAAGAAAAATGCTTTCATGAAAGCTGGTTGCATGGAAAGTGAACTTTAATTGTATTCTGAAGCATAAATTAATATACCTATATACTGGTTCAATGTTTCCTGGCTGAAGTTTCCACTCAATATACTGTGATGATATCTGCAGGTGTTTGTGCCAAAGAGTATTTTTCTTACGACTTTGCTATATCATAACTGAAAGAAAATACAGAATACAAAATGACAGATCATAAAATTTTACCCCAAAAGGTTAAAATACGATACAGAATTGTGAAACTTGGTTTAGTGTTCGAAAAAAACAGAAGCTAATATCTTAAGACAGTGAGGAATTTTACAGTATATAATGTAGTCTAAACAGCTGTCCAGTTTCATTGGGTGGGGGGGGGTTGCTATGTAGGTTAGTCATGATGGGGGAGGCATACAAGAGAAATGGTAGTAAACAGGTTGATGCAAGGTTTTTTTCTAATGCTGTCAGGTAATGTTTACTTATAAAAAACTAAGGTACTGGTGCTCTTTTAATAGCCCTAAGCTACACTGCCATAGTTACATCACCTTGACAGGCAGTAATCCAGACCCCACCAACACATGCACATTATATTTACTTCATGTCTGGCCTATATGCCCACAATGACTTTTGTGAAGGAAAAGTATACAAAAGAAATAAAACTGAAGATTGAGAAGGATTATGATTGTAAGGCATTAAGCCCTGGTTTTGCAAAATAAGTCAAAAGGAAGATTTGACAAGAATAAGGATTATATAACAAGTATTAAGTAAGAATTCATGAATGCTTGACATGGTTTTTATAGCACAATTATTCTATTCTTTTTATTGAGTCTTGTATTGACTCTGCCTTTTTAAGTGGTTAAGCCTAAGCTTTACAGATTTGTGTGTTGAGAAGCAATAATAGACACTAATCATTAGATTTTGCAGTATTACTCAAATTAAACAGTTGCCCATAGTGCCACTCTAGTTTTATCTGGCAATATTTTTCATCTAATATGGAGTATATTAGAAAGGTGGAATCGTACTCTCCTGACATCTGGACTTGATCACTTTCAAACTGTTTTGCTAACGATTTATCAGAAACCAAGTAGGTGAGCAGGTTTGCTCAGAATGCCACAATGGTCACAGGGCTTAACATATAATATTTCTCATAGCTCTCAATCTATTAGTGCAAGTAATCTGGTTAAAGCACAATATAATGGGAGGACAATGACCCAGAAATAAAGACAGCTGTTATGTATTTGCTCTTTTAAACTTAGAAATGTGCTAGCTAGAATAACAAGGGGTTTGTGGAAAATACATTTTCTGTAGGATTTGAAATCTGAAACTCAAATTATGTAATTATTGTGTGACAGCACTCCTGAGATCATGCAAGTGATATGGCAGAAAACCACAAATTTGATAAGGAATACACCAAAAGATATACAAGGTGAAAATATGGACATTCTGTGAAAATCTGGACAGTTGAGAGCTATGATTGATGATATTAATGTATATGGTCCAAACACAGTACAGAACAGTGTATTATAAATTGCAGATTCATGGAAAACCTATCACATGCTTAATGCAAACAATTCTAACACCAAAAGGAGTTCAGCTGCTACCAAAGTCTGTGATGGTTTTTTTGCTCTTCAGTTTTTTTTTTGGTCCTCACTTGCCGTCTACGCATGATATATTTTACATGCTGCCCCCAGACCAATTCTGTTGACTCAATGCGGCCCTTGCAACTGAAAAGGTTGGACACCCCTGTGTTAAATCATACATCACTTGTTCCTTTATGAACCCCATAAACAGGTCAGCATAAATGACCAGATTAACCAACAACACGTAAGTAACCTTAAAATTGAAAATTAGACAAAAAAAACTGTAAAACTGCCCCAATCTGAAAATCCTCTCTTTGTATGCTTTTCTCCCTCATGCTGAATAGGTAACGGACACTGTTGACCCCAATGTAATGTCAGCACGGAAGTAGAACTTCCTGCAGGGTAATCAATGAGGGTGGGGCATATTTGATGGCCATGGTGGGCACTTTACGGAAGAGCTCTTCCTTAAAAAGAAAAGTGAGAGTGCTAACTTAAATGACAGAAAGACAGCCAAGGTAAGCAACTAATGGCAGAGCATATTTGGAGAACATATACGCTACTCTGACTTCGTCAGTTTGCACATGACTTCTAGGAAAAATAAAGTAAATCAGCAAATTTAAAACAAAATAAACTGCAATTATAAATTAACAGCAAAAGATTAGAAATACGTATGCAAATTATAAAGTAAGAACGCTAGCAGTTCAGCTTTACCTGGTTGCTCTCACTGATTCAGTTTTATTTTACAGCTCTTACTGATCTAATATAAACTCCACACAGACAGTAACCAGAACTGAAGACTGAAACCAATTCCCTGAGATTGGGGGGAGAAAACCTTAAACAATAAGTCACCATACCTAAATGATACCGATCGCTTAGACAAGGCATTATAGTTAACAAAGCACAAAGACATGCAAACACACACACACACACACACACATATGTGCATGTGTATGCACACAAACATATACAAATCAGCCTACCTTACCTATACTAAACCATAAGCTAGGACAATATTATGCAACTATTTACTTTCCACACATTAGAAGTACAAGTCATGTTTCTATACCACAGTAAATGTTTAAGAACAAGCTAGATCAAGTGACTATCCTCCGTTTGCCATAACAACAGAAGCCACATTCTACTTCCTCCTTTAGTGCGAAAGTTTTAAGTGCAGCCTTGCAACCTCAAATGGTCAGTCATGACAACTGGATGTGACAGTTGTCATATTACTGAGGTAGTTGAAAAGGAGTAGTCTAAAAACAGCTAAACTCCATGGTAAAATGGCAAATAAAGTTTAAAACTCCAGTAAGAAATAGCAAAAATTCTGTTAAATATTATGAAATTATGTTCATCGCAATAAACAGTTGCTCATTACTCACTACGGATGGTCATTCCCATTACTGTCACCACAGACATTCAATGTATTTTTCTTATAGTCCTGCATCCCTAAGAAGTAATATATGTTTTTAAATTTAAATGCCAAATACATAATTACAAGGATAGTCCAGCTGGTGAAAAGCCTCTTTTCAACAGAGTCTTGAGGAAAAACAAACAAAAAAATGATAAATAATGTGCATACACACAAGAAAAAGCTATATAACATATAAAGGTAAAAATACAAGCAAACAAAAGGTAATATGCGTATAAATAACACAATATGTGTGAAAAGAAGAATACTGGATCATGCAAGTATTTTTGTGGATCTGTGTTACAGTTAATAGCGTGTAACGTACATATAACTTGCTGGTTTTCAAAAAAAAAAAAAAACAAGATTAGCGGCTAGGAGAAAAGGTGCAATAAATTGCTGGATTAGTGTGGAAGATTTGGTGACATCTAAGACTAATTCACTGCAAAGATCAAAATGTACATAAGATCAGACTGTTTATAAAGATATTGTAATCAAGGCGAGGTAATGCTCATGACAAAGTGTAGAGAAAGAGATTTAGAGAAAAAGAAAAACTAGAATAAAAACACAACATGTAATATTACTTAGTTTGTTGCCAAAGTTACTACTAGTAGGTATGTGGTACATTTAAAGAGATGGTATTAATTTATGGTTGAGGTTTAGGCCCAAGAGCATTTAGCAAAGAAGGTCATCTGATGGAGAACACAGTTCCCCCAAAACACACAGGACAAGCACCCATGCCCCCCTCCACCTCCTCTAACTGATGTATTAACTCAGTGGTTACACAATACTGGTTCTTCCATTTAAACCACAGAGGCCTCAGTTAAACAGGGATCCTTCTATGCTTAAAACCTTATGCGTCATTCTGCAGTAAAAGGCTATTTTGACCAGCTGATGTAGGATATTAGAACATGATCAGTTGGTCCCCATTCACCTGAAGGGAAAGCATACAGAGTTTTATATAACAAACATAGTAATTAATGACTACTACTAGACAAAAAAAAATTGGAACTGAATTTGGAAAAAGGAAGGTGTTGATGGAGAAATACGAAAACATGAGTTTAAATGTTACTGCTTTCTTTAGACATATTTATTTTAAGTTATTTTCTTGACTGAAGTGAAATTGTTTTTAATTATTTCCAACTGATGTTTTAAAATAAACTCACCTCTTCCCCTTTTGCTAGATAAAGATATTAAAATCTGTATGTATATACGGTATTATGTATTAAATGATTTCATTTATGAGGTGAGTTGTATATCGTATTTGAAATAAGTATGGAAGATGTAATTTTGCTTCTTAACATATAAGATTAGAATTGGGTCTCTGATCATAACTAGTCTGTAGTGCATGGAGAACTGTGATTACACTCGGATATTTGCAAAAAGCCAAATCAGTTAAGCACTTCTATAGCGCAAGACCTGATCTTGATACATATCAAGGGACCCTGCTTCAGTTCTTAAAACTGGGTATCTCACTAGGCAGAAAAGCTGCCAGTACTGGCCAGCAACTGACAGTGGCAGAACTAAAAGTAGCCTTCTTTCTACCTGCTGTCTCTGCCACTAAGTGGTTTACGGCTTTGAAAGCCAACAAAAAATTTGCCTTTTTTTTCTTTTCTCTTCTATAACTAGTACTACTTGGAGCAGATAATCCATGCACTACAAAAATTATGATCTGGTTTCTGATCATAACCAATTATTATGTGTTCTCGACATGGATGCTGAGTTTCACCTCTTGAGCCTTGCTCTCAAGATGAATTTCTTGGCATCCATCTGCCGAACACATAGTAAGCAGGTTATGATCAGTGACCCAATCATAATCCCCTATGTTATGTGTTTCAGAAACTGATGCCTGAAAGCGAATTTCTTGACATGTATTTTGAGGACATATAACAAATGGTTGTTATCAAAGTCCCGGTCATGATTCTTTGTAATACTGGGTGAATTGTTTAGCTACCCATATAAAAGTCTGTGTGCAGTGCAAGGCATGTACTAGTCGCTTTCTGATATGTTGCCTTGGCGGCTGTAATTTGTGCAGCAGCACATGATTAATTTAAGTTCATAATGGTGTAGTTTATATGGAAGAGCCTATCTGTGATGTTTACTATAGTTAGGTTTAAAAATGTAACTTAACTACAACAAGATCATTTGTTTTTCTCATTTTCATAGCAGAATCAAAAGCATTCCATGAATTATAGGTTCATAAACTCACAGGTAAGCACTAGGCTAGCTGCCCTTGTGGGCCATTTAAAGCTTAGCCAGTTTCACTTTTTGTGCTCAAATTAACCTCTTCAATTTGGCTACAGACTGGCCTTACCCAGCCTATAATCAATAATTATATATCACTCCTAATGAGAATGACTGTGATCATACCATAGATAACTGAAGTGGACCCAGGCATAGGATAAAGCACTTATTTATTTTATTTATTTATTCCAGTTTGGTGACCGGGGAGGTCCACTGGACTCGAGAGTCCATTTTCAGTGGAGGCCCGGGGAGAAAAGCTCCAGATAACAAATTACAAATAATAAAGCAACGACCAAGAAATACCAGTGAGTAACAGCTCTACTTTCATAAAATTTAATAAACAGACCAACTTTCCCTAGCGCCTCGGCCACAGCCTTTACAGAGTAAAAGTTATAAGATAGACAAAACAATATATATAAAAAATCCATCAATTAAGTTGCTTTATTTTGGACTTTTATAGTTGTGGTTATAAATTACAAATAATGTTTACATTGTTAAGCTGTGAAGGTTCGCATGACAAGTTACATAACATATAGAATTTTTTTCACATTCCTAAGTTACTGATCAGTTAACAAGTTAAAAAATAATGTTTACATTGTTAAGCTGTGAAGGTTTGCATAACAAGTACATAACATAAAGAATTTTTTTACATTCCTAAGTTACTTATCAAGTTGAAATAACAAAAGAAACGATTCTTTTACATTGCATACAGTAAATAGTTGTGAAAAAAATTTTATAGCAGAAAGGGTGGTAGCTAGAGAAGGAATCCAAGATTACAAGTAGTTATGAAGGAGAGGAAGAGAGACATAAGAGTGAGTGGCTGGGAGGAGATTGGTTATAACTTATAGTAAGAATAGAAGAGAGAGGTTTGAAGGGAAAGGAGATTAGCCAGGAGAAAAGGAAGGGGGGAGGTTGGGAGGTATGGTGTGAGGAGTGCAGTTACATTTTCTGTGAAGAAGCAGACAGGAGTGTAATGGTCTTTTGAAGGTGTTTAGGTTGTCACAAGCTCTCAGAGTGGAGAGCAGGGCATTCCATTTTTTAGCTAGGCTGAAGGAGAATCAAAGCTGACCAGCAGAACGCTTTGGTTTGTAGATGAAGATGAGGTTTTGGTGAGTGGATCTAAGGGGTCTTGGAGGGCTGTAAGGTTGGAGGATATTAGATAAGGCAGGGCAGCTGGTGGGTTGATATAGTAATTTGTGGGATGAGACTAATTGGAGGAAGTCTAGTTGATTAGAGAGTTCTAGCCAGTTTATAGTTAGTAGGGAGGAGGCTTTTGCCTTAGTGGCAAATTTTGTTGTAGCATACTTCTAGTCTGGAGGTAAGGGTGGAGGATAGATTAGTGAGTAGAGGAGCACCATAAAGAAGGGATGGGAGAAGATAGTTGTGGCTAGGGTCAGTCTAGTAGAGGGAGAGAGGAAGTGATTATTCCTGTAGAGTAGGCCAAGTTTTATGTGTGTTTTCTTGATGATGAGCTGGATATGGCTATTGAATTTTAGGTTTTCATCAATGGTGACTCCCAAGAGTTTGGTGGAGGGAACAATATCAATGACAGAGTTGTTGAGGCTGGTAATTTGGAATGAGTTTTTTGTCAATGTGGGTGGATTTTGAGGGGGAAAATAGGAGGATTTTAGTTTTGTTGGCATTTAGTGAGAGGTGGTTTTGGTGCATCCATTTTTCAGTGGTTGAGAAGGCAGATTGAGTTAGAGTCTTGAGTTCAGTTTGGCTGGAGGCATAGCAGATGAGAGTGGAGTCATCTGCATATTGAACAATTTTGGTGAAGGGAATGGCTTTGTGGAAATCATTAATAAAGATGTTGAATAGCAGAGGGCCAAGAATGGAACCTTGGGGAACTCCTGTGGGTGTTGGAAGGAATGTGGAAGAGGATTTGCCCCATTTCACAGCTTGGGACCTGTTAGAAAGATAACTGGAGAACCAGGAAAGAGTTTTAGGTGAGATGTTAAGGTTAGATAGATGGTTAAGTAGATGGGTGTGTGAGATGGTATCAAAGGCTTTAGAAAGGTCTAATAGAACAGATGAAACCAAGTTACCAGAATCTCGGGCTGAATTGATAGAGTGTAAAAAGGAGAGAAGGGCTGTGTTGGTATTGCGTCCTGGCGGAAGCCATGTTGGGTAGGAGACAGCAGCTGGTGTTCAGTTAGGAATGGCAAGAGCTGTATGTGAATGCATTTTTTGAGAACTTTGGAGATGGGAGTGAGGATGGCTATAGGGCGGAAGTTGGAGAAGTTACAGTTTTTGCCACCTTTGTGGAGAGGGAGAATAAATGCAGAACGCCATATTTTTGGCACATATGACTCAAGAAGTGATCTATTGATCAGGATGCTGATAGGAAGAGCAACACTGTCAGAGGCAATTTTTAAGAAGGAGGAGGGAATGTTGTCAGGGGAATGCTTCTATTTATCAGTAGTATAGGTGGCAGTCCTGGGGTAAATGTTCTGTTTCTCATCCCTGGATCCAAGCTGCACTTGAATATGGACAGAGATGAACTTTGTCTTATGTGGATGGGGAGTCTGTACCAGAGCAGTGGTATCCTCTGACAGATGCACTTGATCCTCCAAACCATTCTGTTGATGTTGAAGAAGAGATTTAGATCCCTAGACTGACTACTTCTAATGTCATTTTATTTGCTGATCCATCAATACTGGGTTAGAGGATGCCTTGCATGCCTTACATACATTACCTCTTAGCAGTCTGTAGGCCACCGAGTATAGTGACAAGACTTTGGGTCAGTCCACGTTGAACATGCTGTTTAGCCCTTGTATCCTTTTAGTAAGGTATCTCTGTGGGCATTCCAGTTGTTTCAGGTGACATGACAGATAAATGCCAAAGGGGGCATTATACTCAAAGATTGTCCTAATGAGGGCTGAGTAAATGGAGACAATGACATCCATATAGCTAGATACAGTCCCTTTGTTTATATGCTGTGCAGTATAGAAGGACTTTTTTACAACAATGGACACATATTGCTCAAAAGTTAAGTCACTGTCCAAGTAAGTTCCCAAATCCCAAACATCTGGGTCAAATATTAGGGGTGTATTGTCAATGTGGTAGTTCCCTGCCCTGGGGTAGGTGATTTCCCAAAGGATATAATACATTTTTGGCGTTTAGTTTCAGTCCACGATTTTGGTACCAGTTGTTTATTTGGGGCAAACCTTCCTGTAGGATGGCAAGTTATTTGAGAATTCAGTGACTGATCTTAGCTTGCAGCCATGTGTTAATTTAGTTAGCCACAGACCTTTGGTATTGACTTCTATTTCAGAAACGTAGATACCAAGCAGGAGAAGTCCCAGCAAAGAACCCTGGGGGACTTCACTGGTAACTGGCCTCCTTGTGGAGGTAACCTCCCCTATTTTGATTTCCTGCTTCCTGTCTGTCAGCCAGTTGGCAATCCAGTGGGCAACACAGGGGTTTACTCACAGTTTATTTAGCTTTTCTACTATGCCTGAGTGGGGATCTGTGTCAAAAGGTTTGGCCAGATAAGGGTATGCAATGTGTACTATTTCATCTTCATTCATTGCTTTGGTGACAATTTGAAAAAAGTTTGCCAGGTTGAGCAAATATGGCCTGCACGTGATTGAATCCAAACTGAGACATGTTCAGTGTTTGGAGATTCCCTATGCCCTGACTGATTAACTACACGATAAGTCTTTCCATGGCTTTGCATATGAGGCTGGTCAAACTTACGGGTCTGTGGAAGGTCCTCCCTTGTGTAGGTGAATGACAGTATCTGCTTCCATTCACATGGTACAAAACCTGTATGGAGGCCAAGATTAAACAGTGCTGTTAGTGGGTGGCTAAACCATGCTTCATGCTATTTAAGATTCATATGAGGATATTATCAGGACCCATCAATGTAGTATTTTTAACTTTTGATACAACTATTAGAACTTGGATTAAAAAAGTTTTTACTTTTTTTTAATAAGAGTGAATGGATCTTTAAGCTATTAACATGTACGAGTTGTGGAATATCATGCTTCCACCAGCCTATACACATCCTTACACTTCAGAATATTTTCTGAAATATCAAGTTAAAAAGTGCAATCCAAAGAGATACAAATATCTTGTGAAAAGTACTTGCTATTTAAAGGTACAAACAGCAATGCTATCAATAAAAAGCAGAAGTTCTTATTTACAGTGATTACAGCCATAACATCCAGTGCAGTCACACTCTTTACAACAATACTGCAATAAGTTATAAAGCACACAAACCCATAACTATATTGTTTTCTAAAGTTTCACAAGCAACTTTTTAACATCTTGAAAACTGTTGTTGTTGTGTCTTTCGGCTTTTCTTGGTTAGGGGTCGCCACAGCGGAACTCGGGTCCGCTAATGATTGGCAGTAGATCTTTACGTGCCGAGTTGCCGGCCCTGACGCACAACCTTCAATGAAGGTACGCCCATTCACGCATGTCTCCACACAAAAGACGCTCTATCTTCGAAACTGTACAGTCTAGAAATGTAGTGTCACATCACTCGAGTTTTCATATGGTAGCAGATTTGCAGAAATACAAAAATATTTATTTGGATAATTAACCATAAAAATAACACTGAATATCTCTCAAAGTGTACAGCTTACAGTGCAAATGTCAATGACAACTGCTGACATCATTTAAGGATTCAGCTAATGCCATGCAATTGTTTGTCATTTGATTTTTGAAATTATTAACATATACTTAAAAATACTGCACATTTTCACATTAACCAGCAAACAACTAGCAATATATCTCCAGCATTGTGAATTACACATGGATAGTGGCAATGTAGTCTTCTGTTTCCACACTGTGACATTTCACACCATGTCCCTGAATAGTGTACAGCTCTCTCCGTTATGAAAATATTACTGTAAATATGAAGGTGTGAATAATAACTGGCAAGCAGTGAATTAATATCTGCACTGCACTTCATCCTAGACTCACAATCCTAATGTCTTTTTCTTACTAACATCATGCCCTTTCTTATGATGCCTGTTACTATGAGTAAGCATACCTCTCAACTCTACAGATTTTTGCAGAATGTCCAGATTTTTAGCTCATATGTTTGGTCTGTTCCTCCAAACATTTGTGGTTCTCTTGCAAATCATTGGGATGATTTGAGGATTGAAGTCACTAAATAATGACATACATTTGAGTTTCAGACTTCAAACCCTTCAGAAAATATATGTTAAAACAAATCCTGTTGGTGTAGCTACTTTCTAAATTTAAAAGGGCAGTATTTAAAATCTATCCCTATTTTGGGCCTTTGTCCCCCCATTTTGTAGGGCTTTGTCCAGATTTCTTAAACTAAGAGGGCTGAGAGGTATGTTAGTAAGTCACATAATTATGGAAGCCAGCCACCAAAAATGCCAGAATGCTATAATGAGCTATGGGTGTTAAACATATGCACAGAAAAAGACATTATAGGAATGAATGAGTTAACATACTAAGATATCAACTGAACCAGACAAGATGTTAGTTTAACACCTCATCTGAAGACCATCATCTCAGGACTTCTGTTATTCCTGAACAGGAAATACTTTTAGAGTTTTTACTGCTGAGACACGTTTATTTTCTGCCAGATTCTAAATATTGTTTTATTTCACTTATTTTGCATGCATGTCTAACAGTGTATTTGAGCTGGAGATAAATGTCTCTAAGTTTCAAGTATACCTTTCCTGGAATGTATGTGTGTTTCTGCTTTTTGGAGTATTTCTGTGACTTACTTTTTGTCCTGGAGTACTACTGTGCTTGACAATTGTCTCTGGTTAATGGATTTTCATAATGGTGGCAGCTTGTTTTGTGAAGGTTCTCCATGGATGGCTTAGTGACAGTGATTCCTTAGTGAAGTGTCTCTGTCCTAAGAAGATCCTTGTTTTTAACATGTCTTTATGTAGAAGTAACAGTACTGTTATTGCTTTACTTTGTTCAACCATTTTTGGAGTTCTACTCCGGCCATGTTATTTATATACTGCATGCACATAGATGTATACAATTACTTGTCTTTGTTTATCATGATGGATTATGGGCTACAATGCCCATTTTCAGTGGAATCCTAGGGACAAAAGCGCCACAAATAGTAGATGTACAATGCAAGAAACTTTAAACAAGTTCTGAACAAAGGATATTGCACACAAATAATGAAATTAATTGAATAGAATAAACAGGAACTAACATACTAAGACAAAAAGTATAGTTAGTGCTAAGAACTGACATTGCTGCTCCAACAGAACATCACTGGAGCAGGAAACTTTCAGTATAAATATAACATCACCAAGCAGTTGAGATTTTCAAAAGTATGGGACCTAAAGCAATGTCATACTCATCTATATTCACAATGGTAAGGTATGTTGATAAGAAGCAGTAAACTCACTTCAGGAAGACAAAAAAGTCAGAGGAAATCTTGAGTATTTGGGAATGTTTATCCAGGTGATTCAGAATATCCATAGGTTCTATTATGACTTAGATGTAGTCTGAGGTTGGTTTTAAAATGAGGAAGTTGTTTTTCTAGTGGTGAAGGCAATGCTGTTCCACAGTTTAGCTAGGTATACTGTGTATAAGGTGTGCTCATATGATTTGCTAGATGTTTGAGATTGAAGGTTCCTTTCGGATTTCTACCATTTTACTGTCCTGCTGATGACTGGAGTGCTTGAGTGATGTTGCAGCATTTGATGTGTCATTATGAGTTGTGTATACACTATGTGATGTGGTAGTTCCAACCAGTTCAGGCTCTGTAGGGAAATGCAGTGATGCATTCAGTTTGGGAGGCTGGATGCAAATTTACTTACTTGACTACAGCACTGTTCAAACTTGTTCATTAGTGTAGTTTGAAAATTTCTGAAAACTGTAAATGCATACAGCAGACTTGGGAACAAGAGGGTTTTGTAATTAACCTTCCTGCTGTGGTTAGTGGAATATGGCCTGCCACCTGGCTTTGTAAAGTGGCTCTAATGCAGGTTTTTTTGGACAACAACATCAATGTGTTGCTCAAATTTAAGTTTGTCATCTATGTCAACACCGAGTTAATTCATTTGTGTAACTTGCTCGGTTTGGGAATTATTAGATGAAAGCGTATTTACTGCAAAGCTATTTGCTGGGAGGTTACTGGAGATAAATGTGATTACTTTAGTTGGGGGGTTTAGCAGTAGGTAGGTCATTCTAGCTAGGTCTCAACAGAGAAGAGCTGTATGACTGTAGCATGTTTGCATGCCTTGTACATATAAGATGCATTCTTGCACTGACCCATAAGGCACTCCTGTTTGTACTGGCAGATGGAAACAGTAGGAATCCTGCCATTTAACAGACTGTGTACAGCTGTTGAGATAACTAGAAAACCATTCAATGGTGTCCTAGTTGTGAGAGCTTGTTGAGAAGAGGGTGAGATACATTACCAAATGCCTTTGAGATATCCAGAAAAAGGGTGGAGACAGGGTTACCCATATTTCTGTTTGGTTGACTATGTCCAGAAAATATAGTAGGGCAGTTTCAGTGCTGTGATGGATCCAGAAACAATACTGTAAGGGGAAAATAAGAGTCAAACAGAAAGTTTAGGATTTGATGATGGAAACAGCTTTCTGTCACTTCAGGCAGTGGATGTAGTATTGTGTTAGGTCGATGAATCCGAAAGTTTGTTGCTGAGCAAGGGCCTCAGTTTTATTCCAGGGTTTTTTGTTCCTGAGGATGTCTTTGTGGAAGACTTATATGCTTTTTGCAGACTGCTTAATTTGAAATTATATTTTCAAAATGAGGAATCTTTCAGTAAAAATAGTAGCTTTAAGTTTAATAAATCAGCATTTATTCCACCTATGAATAAGAATGTAGAAGTATTTCAGAAATGTGTACTTAAGGAGTTACATTTTGGGCTAAATAGTCAACAATATGTTTCTCCCTCAAATTTATCTAGTGAAGAAAGGAATTCTTTGACACCGCTGAAAAATAACAAAAACATAGTTATAGTTCGTGCTGATAAAGGTGGGGCAACTGTTACTATGGATAAATCTTTATATATCACTGAAGCTAACAAACAGCTGCAAGACAATAGATTCTATGCATGTATGCCTTATGATTCCACTTTCTGATTTCTGCGGTTAGTGAGGGGATTATTGACAAATGTACAATGTTCCATCTGAAGGTTAAAAATCTGTCTTCTCAGTATTTTTACCTTCTCCCTAAAATCCATAAGAACACGCAGCAGCCACCGGGTAGACCGAATGTGTCCGGTAAAGGCTCCCTAGCTGAACCTTTGTCTGCCTATTTGACTGTTTATTTAAGGCCATTGTTATTAGGAGTGAGAGCTAGGATAAAGGACACTACTGAATTTTTGAATATTATTTCAGATGCCCAATTAGAGTCTAACTGGTTACTATGTACTTTAAACGTTACGTCTTTATATACTAGTATTCCTCATTGGGCCAGTTTGTGTGCTTTAGAGTATTGGGTAAACAGAATGTCCAACAATCTGATGGCACTTTGTCTAGTACATTATACAGAAAAACCCCACCATTCTAAAACTTTACTCCATGCATCCAGTTATCATCCTAAACATATTACAGCAAATACACCTAAATCATGAGAATACATAAAATATGTTCCAATACTGAAGTATATATACATTTTAATAATGACCTTGTAGGTCATTTTGTTGAACGAGGCTATTCATTGGCACAGGTTAGGCAGACCAGTAGGGAAGTACAATCATATTTAAGAAGAGAGCTTTTGAAGTACAAAGATTGTGGTCCTTGCTCTAGCAATAAAATAAATATCACCTATGAAAGGAACACTCATAGATTTTTAGATATGATACAACAACATTGCGATATTCTATTAACAGATGATAGGCTGTGTGAGTTGTTAGGTCAGAGATGCTCATTTTCTTTTTGGAAAGGGAAAAGTTTAAGTAGTTACTTTAGCCATTATAAACATTTTTTACCCTCTATAAATTCAGTACAAACTACTATAGATGGCACACAAGTGATGGGTTGTTACTCCTTGTGGCCACTTATCTTTTTGTAAATTTATATGTTCATCTAAGGAATTTTCAAGTAAGAATACATCTAGGGTTATTTCTATCAGAATGTTTGGCAATTGTAATAGTGACTGGGCTATATATCTGGCTATTTGCTCTTCTTGAACCAAACACCTCGCCCGCTTAC